>NC_133325.1:330583882-330889382 GCF_042186555.1 Aquarana catesbeiana
AATCTTGACATTTAGTCACTTTAAGCATTCTTAAAATCACTGCTCCTAAAATAACGGCGGTTTTAAAAACTTTTTTTACATTGATACATGTCCCCTGGGTCAGGTCCCGGGTCCCCAAACACTTTTTATGACAATAACTTGCATATAAGTCTTTAAAATGAGCACTTTTGTTTTTTGATGTTCACTTCCCATAGACTTTAATGATGTATGCATGTTCGCACAAATTGTTTGTCTGTTCGCAAGTTCTGGTGCGAACCAAACCACGGGGTGTTCCGCTCATCCCTACTAATGATATTGTTTTTGTCAGTAAATTCTTGGATATACAGGTGCATCTCAAAAAACTAGAACATCATCACATGTAAAATAAAACTTTTTATAAGTGAAGGTCTGGGCTCATACTATCTAAGTTTAAAATGGATGTAAACCTGATTTATAAAATTTAGCCAACACACATATATTTGTAGTGATTTCTTATCTCTCTCCAAAGCCCTAAATCCAGAGTCTTTCTGCTGTTTCATTCCTCTGTTATCAGCATAACTTCTGACAAGTTCTCCAACAACCCAGATAAAACCAGCCTGAAATTTATGTCGAGTGGGTGCTATAAATAAATTATCAGAGAGCTTGTCTTGTCACAGCAGAGCACTGCACATTCCCTACTTCCTCTGCCTATGTGGAGTGGGGGGTGTGCCTTTCCCCCAATCAGCTGTCACACAGTGTATGCCAAGAATCCACTCCTACTGCTGAATGCGGAAGTAAAAATACATAAAAATACAATTGTAAATGCTAGCAAGAAAATTGTGATAGTTAAAATGTATAATGGCAGCACACAATTCATATATAATGTCCTTTAGTAGTTATGCAAAGTAATTATGCAACTAATGTCACTAATTGTGACTTTCCAAAGTGACTTGTGCAGGTTTCCAAGGTGACTTATGCGGCAAATATATCACAGCTTCTGTACAGAAAAGTGAATGACACTCATGCTCCCCTCTTGGTTCCACACTCACCAAATAGCTGCACCCTTGCAGGGGTGAAATGCATGTAGTCAGATCTGCCTTTGATCCTAATGTTCAATGAAAGAGCATCCTCCGCGACGTATTAAATCATGGGACATCTGCATATGAATGAATGGGAAAGAGGGACATTCACAGTGCAACTCGAATAAAATAACTTTATTGTAATAAATAAAATAGGCACTCAGCTATCATGTTCCACGTACGCGTTTCATCATCAGACAGTCAGGAGTGAAGACGAAACGCATAAGCTGGAGCTTGGAATGCGATTATGTTACTTCTGGTACTTCCGGTTTTCTGTTTCTCAGTCTGTGGAACGCACAGCGTCCCAGACTTATGGATTTTCTTTGTTATTTGTCCCTGGCACTAGCTGAGTGCCTATTTTCTTTGATACAATAACATTCTTTTATCTGACTTGCACTATGAGTGTCCCTCTTTCCAATTCATTCATATGCAGATGTCCCATGATTTAATACATCACAGAGGAGGCTCTTTCATTGAACATCAGGATCAAAGGCAGATCTGACTACATGTGTTTTACCCACGCAGGGGTGCAGCTATCTGGTGAGTGTGGAACTGAGAGGGGAGCATTCATGTCATTAATTTTTCTGCACAGAAGCTGTGATATATTTTCTGCATAAGTCACCTTGGAAACCTGCACAAGTCATTTTGGAAAGTCACATTTAGAGACATTATTTGCACAAATCACTTTAAATAATTACTAAAGGGCATTATATATGAATTGTGTGCTGTCATTATACATTTTAAATATCACAATTTTCTTGCTAGCATTTACAATTGTGTTTTAATGTATTGATGTATGTTTTTTGGTATATAGGATTGGTTAAAATATTTTGATAGTAAGTTGCACTTATTTGAAGATTGATGCACTTTAATATTCATCAGGATTGATTTGACTGCATACAGTCATTACACTGTTAAGTTTTCTGGCAGCGCCACTCACCTCTTCACACTTTAAATTTTTTTTTGTTGTATTATGAACATTTTATTATACACAAACATGCCTGTAACATTATACATAATAAATTCAACATTTTAGTCCAGCTGTACAGAAGTAGACGGGTACAGAGGTCTCCTTGAGAACAGTTGGCATTATCTGTCTATTCTTTTACATATCCCTGTGCTACTTGACTCTCTGCTGCTATCTGTCCAAAAGCACCTTTTTCACAGAGATGTCCTAAAAGAGTGGAAATTAACATGCTCATGGCTGTTTCCACACCAGGAAAGCCATGCACAGCACAATTCTCCCAAGTAGTGCTCAAACTGTCACTTGCAAGGATTAGGCTGTGTATAGACCAGTGCTATAAGAAATTACAATATTCTGTTAAGGTTAATATTTATGGCTGGGATTCGGCCTGTTGGCTAACAGCATCATCTTGTTTATGGAAGATGGTTTGTTGGTGAAGGGGTGCCACTGTCCCTGAATGCTGGGGTTGTCTGTGTGTTGAGGTTTCCTGATGCGGATGATCTCCAGACCAGACTGGTTGGCCATTTTCTGCACCAGCTCTGTTATTTGCGCTGTAGTTTTGCTGTTAATGGCTTCTTCTCTGACAGTCCCATTCAGATATTCCCCCACCAGTTTTTGTACTCTGCATGGCTTGGGATTCACATACTGAACAACACTGGGATTCTGCTTGGCAAAGTCTACTATCTTTTCTGCAATAAACTCCCTTGCTCCCCCGGAAGTCTGGGCATCCTTGCTGAAGGTAAGGGTGAGTCTCTTGAGTTGACACACAAATCTGCCCACTCCATTCTGCAGGAAGCAGTTGGGGGAGCCTCGGGCTGTCATGGTGATCGAGCACCTCTTCTTCGCAGGGGTGACCTGGCCATAACTATCAGCATGTCACATCGCTGCCATGTTGTGTAATTCACACCTTAAAAGTAACCATTACTTCACTGAGTGACGTTTTCAGGGGAGGCAGCAGCCACACTTATACCTATGTGCGGAATTACATATATCTTAAACAATGGTTGCAATGTCTGATTGGTGACATCATCCTTACACTTGCTATGGGGCATCTGTTGTCTGTTGTCTTTCCTCTCCCCTGAAGCCAGCATAAGAAGCTGATCATGTGACCGGGCCAGAGCACCCTTATATTAGGTAAGTATACACATCTTTTCCTTACAGGATAATTAGCATAGGGCTTAGAATGGGGGTAAACAAAAGGAAAAAGGCGCCTCTAAGTGCAGAATTAAAAACTTTTAATATCCCAAAAGGGTTAAAAACACTTACAAGATCTGCAGTAGAAGGGCGGATATCATATGTTCATAAAGCAGGTGATCCAGCATCAGGGAGGTCCCCAGTATGTTATGAATTTCCAGTGATGTCAATATACAGCAGCGGAAGATCCCAGGGTGGCCAACAGATGGACGCCAAAGGCTCTGGAGACACTGGTAAAGTGATCACGCTGTCCGAGTCAATGAAGAATGGAAATCCCGGAAATTATGTCAGCAGAAGGGGACAACTACCAGCGTGGACCGCAAGCCGGAAGTAGTCATCAAAATTGGAATTGTTTCGGAACTACTGATTGGTTTCTTCTTCAAACCAATGACTACAAGTTGACATGAGCATAACTTCTTATAATCTGTGGGCGGGCTGTGGGTGGGGCTATGGGCAGGAGTGAAAAAGGGAAATAGTGCAACGTTCTCCCAGGATTACATGAATTGTGCTATATTGACATAAATAAATGCACAATAAAGCACAGGGACAACATAAAATATAAAATGTATTCTTTGCACAGGTAGGGTAAGACAAATATAACAGGACAAAACACGGGACGTCACAAAATAGATGTGAAGGAAAAAAGATAGAAAGGAAAAACACAAAACTCAGACTGACTGGAAACACCACATGGATATAGAGTGCAACACAGCGGCCAGGCCACATATCACTCCCCAGTAACAAATGCCACTAGGGGGGATCAGTCATATTATATAAAAAGCACTAAGGTGTGGAAAAAATATATATAACACGTCATATTGGATAATATGTATATATATATATGAAATGGAAATAAAATATTAATCGTTCAAAAAACGATCAAATGATCAATATAATGAGGACATGTGGGTATATATGTATACGCGCATACACACATAAACACACCCATGTATACATAGATGCATTAACGCAGTGCAAGCATTAGGATAAAAAGGCTATAAGAAGCCATAAATATGTGTATTGCATCTGTACATGCCTACACACAGGTGCATGCAAAAATGTGTACACATATGTATGTGTAATAAAACATCACACACACATACATACACACACACATCCCATAATGAGAGATACAATATAATTATCCAGTAGGGGACAAACCTAAGGGAACATGGACACTATATAATGAGCATAAATGTGAGGATGGGGATTTTTATAAAGAATAAGGTAAGATTCTAAAGTATGGCATTGATTTCAAAATCCTCATTTAACCCTCCAGGAGCAAAAACATTCAGGGAGAAAATCCAGTATATTTCTCTATGACAAAGTTTTCAAAAACGTTCAGCTGGAGGGAGGTCTCTAGGCATTGCCTCAATAACCTAAACCATTAGACCATCAGTTGATTTGTTAGGGTATTTGAGGTAGTGCCTAGGGACACTGTGGGTGTCCAGTCTATCAGTAATGAGACGGCGATGTTCGCCAAATTGCTCACATAATGGCCTAATTGTTCACCCAACATAGAAGAAGCCACAAGGGCATGTCAAACAATAAACCACATGGTCAGAGGAGCATGTGTGAAATCCCTTAATGGGGCATGTTTTACCTTTTACACAGAAGTTCTTCTGACCATGTTTCACAAAATGACAGGTCTTACATAAGGGTTTGCAGCATTGGTACATGCCAGAAATGGCTAGAAAGGTGGGAAGAGAATAACCTGGGGGTAATGGTTTCTCTTTAAGTTTACTTGGTGCCACCTTACTTTTAATATTAGGGGCTCGTCCTGAAGTAGCAAAGGCCATTGCTTCCGCACGATGCCCTCCATCTGTCTATGGTGGGAGTAAAATTGGGTAATGAATTGCAAGTCATCCTTATTAGTATCACCATGAATAGAAGGACGTGATAAAGGGGTGCTTTATAATATGAATAGGCTGTTTCCACAATGTCAGCTGGAAATCCTTTATTAAGAAATGTATCTTTCAAAATCTTACTCTGGATGTCATAATCACTGCTTCTATTAAAAGTATTAAAAATATTAAAAGTAAGGTGGCACCAAGTATTAACCCTATTAATGGATTTCACACATGCTCCTTTGACCATATGGTTTATTGTTTGACATGCCTTTGTGGCTTCTTCTACGTTGGGGGAACAATTAGGCCATTTCGTAAGCGATTTGGCAAACATCGCTGTCTCATTACTGATGGACTGGACACCCACAGTGTCCCTAGGCACTACCTCGAATACCATAACAAATCAACTGATGGTCTAATGGTTTGGGTTATCGGGGCAATGCCTAGAGACCTCCCTCCAGCTGAGCGTTTTCGAAAACTTTGTCATAGAGAAATGTACTGGATTTTCTCCCTGAATATTTTGGCTCCTGGAGGGTTAAATGAGGATCAGTGCCATACTTTAGAATCTTACCGTATTCTTTATAAAAATCCCCACCCTCACATTTATGCTCATTATACAGTGTTCATGTTCCCTTAGGTTTGTCCCCTACTGGATAATTATATTTTATCTCTCATTATGGGATGTATGTATGTATGTATGTGTGCCTGATGTTTTATTCCACAGACATATGCGTACACTAGGGATGGGCTTTATGTTCGGGTCGAACATGAGTTCGACTCAAACATTGGCTGTTCGCCTAACAGCGCACAATTTGTGGTGTTTGCAGCAAATTTGAAAGCTGCAGAACACCCTTTAAAAGTCTATGGGAGAAATCAAAAGTGCTAATTTATATAGTATGCCTGTAAAGGGGCACATGTTTCCCGTGTTTAGAACAGTCTGACAGCAAAATGACATTTCTAAATGAAAAAAAGTAATGTAAAACTACTATCGCTAGCGCCGGCTATAATGAATTGTCGGTCCGGCAATACACATAAAAGTTCATTGGTAAAAACGGCATGGAATTTCCCCACAGGGAAACCCCGAACCAAAATTTAAAAAAAAAATGTGTGGGGTCCCCCTAAATTCCATACCAGGCCCTTCAGGTCTGGTATGGATATTAAGGGGAACCCCACGCCAAAATTTAAAAAAAATGGCGTGGGGGTCCCCCTCAAAATCCATACCAGACCCTTCAGGTCTGGTATGGATTTTAAGGGGAACCCCGTGCCAAAATTTAAAAAGAAAATGGTGTGGGGTCCCCCCAAAAATCCATACCAGACCCTTATCCAAGTACGCAACCTGGCAGGCCGCAGGAAAAGAGGGGGGATGAGAGAGTGCCCCTCCTCCTGAACCTTACCAGGCCACATGCCCCCAACATTGGGAGGGTGCTTTGGGGTAGCCCCCAAAGCACCTTGTCCTCATGTTGATGGGGAGAAGGGCTGGGCAAGGGTTGTGGGGGTCTGTGGGCGGGGGGCTTATCGGAATCTGGAAGCCCCCTTTAACAAGGAGACCCCCAGATCCCGCCCCCCCATGTGAATTGGTAATGGGGTACAAATGTACCCCTACCATTTCACAAAAAAAGTGTCAAAAAGGTTAAAAAATACAAGAGACGGTTTTTGACAAGTTCTTTATTAATTTCTTCTTCTTTCATCTTCTTTCTTCTGGTCTTCCTTCGGTGTTCTTCTTCCTGCATCTTCTTCTTCTCCATCTTCTTCTTCTCCATCTTCTTCTTCCTACGCTCTTCTCATCCGCATCTTCCTCTGTCTTCTTCTCCGCTCTGTCATAACAATCCGCCTCAGTGGGAGTCTTCTGCCGTGTGATGCTTCAGTTCTTCTGACACTTCTTATATAACCCTCCTCTGATGCACGGGGACTTCACGGGGACTTCCCTGTGGCTTTTCCCGTGTTGTCAGAGGGTGGCGGGGTCACCCGTTTATGTAACTGGGTGACCCCCGCCCCCCTCTGGGGTACATTTGTACCCCATTACCACTCACCATTCACATGGGGGGGCTCGGATCTGGGGGTTCCCTTGTTAAAGGGGGCTTCCAGATTCTGATAAACCCCCGCCCGCAGACCCCCACAACCACTGGGCAAGGGTTGTGGGGGTGAGGCCCTTCTCCCCATCAACATGGAGACAGGGTGCTTTGGGGGCTACCCCAAAGCACCCTCCCAATGTTGAGGGCATGTGGCCTGGTATAGTTCAGGAGGGGGGCGCTCTCTCGTCCCCACCTCTTTTCCTGTGGCCTGCCAGGTTGCGGATAAGGGTCTGGTATGGATTTTTGGGGGACCCCACGCCATTTTTTAAAAAATTTTGGCACGGGGTTCCCCTTAAAATCCATACCAGACCTGAAGGGCCTGGTATAGAATTTAGGGGGACCCCACCCATTTTTTTTTAAATTTTGGTTCGTGGTTCCCCTGTGGGGAAATTCCATGCCGTTTTTATCAAAGAACTTTCATGTGTATTGCCGGACCGACAATTCATTATAGCCAGTGCTAGCGATAGTAGTTTTACATGACTTTTATTTCTTTAGAAATGTCATTTTGCTGTCAGACTGTTTTAAACAAGGTAAACATGCGCCCCTTTACAGGCATACTATAGACACCCCCAGGTACGAAATTTAAAGGAATATTACAATTTTATTGTTTCACTTTAAGCATTATTAAAATCACTGCTCCACAAAAACTTCTTTTTGCATTGATACATGTCCACTGGGGCAGGACCCAGGTCCCCAAATACTTTTTATGACATTAACTTGCATATAAGCCTTTAAAATTAGCACTTTTGATTATTCATGTTCGTGTCCCATAGACTTTAACGGTGTTTGTGTGAATTTTTTGCCTGTTCACATGTTCTGGATGCGAACTGAACCGTGGGGGATTTCAGCTCATCCCTAGTGTACACATTTTTGCATGCACCTGTGTGTAGGCATGTACAGATGCAATACACATATTTATGGTTTCTTATAGCCTTTTAAATGTGTGCACCGCGTCAATGCATCTATGTATACATGGGTGTGTTTATGTGTGTACACGTCCTCATTATATTGATCATTTGATCGTTTTTTGAATGATTAATATTTTATTTCCATTTCATGCATATATATACATATTATCCAATCTGATGTGTTATATATATTTTTTTAATACCTTAGCGCTTTTAATGTAATATGATTGATCCCCACCTGATGGCATTTGTTACTGGGGAGTGATATGTGGCCTGGCCGCTGTGTTCCACTTTATATCCATGTGGTGTTTCCACTGGCAGTCTGAGTTTTGTGTTTTTCCTTTCTATCTTTTTTCCTTCACATCTATTTTGTGATGTCCTGTTTTTGTCCTGTTATATGTGTCTTACCCTCCATGTGCAAAGGATACATTTTATATTTTATGTTGCCTCTGTGCTTTATTGTGCATTTATTTATGTCCATATAGCACAATTCATGTAATCCTGGGAGAACGTTGCACTATTTCCCTTTTTCACTCCCGCCCATAGCTCCACCCACAGCCCGCCCACAGATTATAAGAAGTTATTCTTTTGTCAACTTGTAGTTACTGGTTTGAAGAAGGAACCAATCAGTAGTTCTGAAACGCGTCCCATTTTGATGAATACTTCCGGCGGTCCACGCTGGTTGTTGTCCCCTTCTGCTGACGTCATTTCTGGGATTTCTGTTCCTAGTTGACTAGGACAACGCAATCACTTTACCAGTGTCTCCAGAGCCTTTGGCGTCCATCTACTGGTCACCCTGGGATCTTCCGCTGCTGTATATTAACATCACTGGAAATTCATAACATACTGGGGACCTCCCTGATGCTGAATCACCTGCTTTATGAACATATGATATGCTCCCTTCTACTGCAGATCTTGTTAGTGTTTTTAACCCTTTTGGGGATATTAAAAGTTTTTAATTCTGCACTTAGAGGCGCCTTTTTCCTTTTGTTTGTCTTTTATCAGAGATTGCTCCTCTCTTTGAGTGCATCCCTAAGTGTTGAAGATTACATCATCGAAATGCCTTGTCCAATATAGACATTATCTGCCTGGTCCTGATATTCAGAGCGCCCTTACATACACGTTTTATCTTAGAATGGGGGTAGGAGCAGGTTTAAGCTAAGATAGAATTACCTTGGACTTCTACATTAAATATTTATTTGCGACTTTAAATTTATTAGTGGCTACCATGACCCTCTTGTGGCTATAACGCTATGTTTTCCTTAAGTGGTAAGAATAGTGATGTAAAAGAGACCCTGTGTAAATATAAAAAAAGAAATCCACTGCATACATAAATTGATTTGAACATCTCAATTAAGATGATTTAAAACAATTTCCAGAAAGATGTTTGCAAAGTGAGGTGTACTGCACTTTACACTTCAATATATAGGGCCTAGTATCAACAGTATGTACTGTACTTCTTTATTAATGCTAAGTAGAGTTATTTTACTTTATTAATCCATTGTTGGATTAAATATAATTGATATTGCATAGTACAGTATGAAGCATAGCACTTTCTATTTCTGCACTCAGTTTTATTCACTTGGCTTTTATTCTAGTGTTGATATTTACACACACTTTCATGTTGAGCTAATGTCCCACACCCACAGCGAATGCAATTTGCACAATATTTTACTCTTAGCAAACATACAACTTAATGAGTAATGAAATGCCACAAAGGCAGTGAAATGTTTTTGAGCTTTACTAGCTATCCAGTTAACATTATTAGTGAGTATGCATTAGATTTGTAAAAAATATTAATGCCATAAATTACAGAAAATGTAAAAAATGAATATAGATGGTGAAGCCTTCTAAGTGGAGTGTTTGAACACATAGCGTTTAAGAGATTTTTGTTATCAATTGAAGTGCGAATTCACAAGCCTCACATCATAAAAGTGGTCCCATTTTAACAATGCAGATATTGAATGGTGAAGTCTTGTTACTGGGAGCAACATTATGTTAAGCAACATTGCCTATCTAATTCCTTTTAAGTATGTTGTGTATGTGAGGGAGCCACTTCCAATTTAGTTATAAAGTATATTGCAAGACAATTTGGCTTATTAACAAACAATAAATGTGAATGTAACAGGATTGTTTTACTAAACCTGGAGAGTGCAAAATCTGGTGCAGCTCTGCATTGAAATCAGCTTCCAGTGTTTTTTTGTCTAAGCTCAATTGAACAAGCTGGAGTTAGAAGCTGATTGGCTACCATACACAGCTTCACAAGATTTTCCATTCTCTAGTTTTGGTAAACAAACTCCAATGTCTCATGGTTTCATACTGGATTGATGATGCCCCACTTTATATTTTTTATGTTATACATACAGTGCGTGTTCCTATCTAAGGTGTTCACATGTGTTCGTAAAAAACTGTACATATTGTATCACCACAACTACTTTGCGTATCAAGGTGGATTATACTGTGTTTTTACAGGACAAATTAGGCTTTCTTTTGGTGGTAAATGGTAATGGATATCTCCTGATTTTTCCTTTTATTTTCAAAGGAAAACTGGCCCAAAATAGAATATATATATATTTTTTTTAATTCTATATTTTATTTTTTCAAACACAGAAAAACCCAAATACAAAAATGTCCCTATAGCATTATTTAGGTTCTCTCGCTCTCCCCCCCCCCCCCTCATAATGACCCATCCTGCTCTCCGAGCGCATATCCGTACTCCCTGGTGCAGACCAGAAGAGACCATAAGTTCAATTTTTTATTGCATTTCTCCACCTTACCCTGTGCAATATGCCCCTGTTGAAGGTCATTGGACCGAAACGCATAGGGCGGCTTTTTATAGACCCTATACACTGCTTTTTACTTCATTTTGTGATCACTTTTTATATGTATTTGTGGTTTTTTATGAATAAAATACCCGGAAGTTACACTATGTGGGAGCATTTCTTCTTTTTTCCACATACCCTGGGTAATTGAGAAACCACTTTGTCTTTTGGAACCTACTTTCGGCTCTGCTTCGGTGGATAAAGAGGGGACGTCCCAGCCTTGCAGAGGCTCTACCCTTTCCTCCAACACTTCACCACTTCGCTCTGAGTGGCATTAAGCTCCATTGATTCTATGCTCATGGCAGTAGAATCCAACTTTTCTGGTAAGCGTATTCCATCTATTCGCTTAAATTGATGATATACAAGCTGAAGGTTGGGAAGCAGACAGGATTGATACACGGATCCTTCATTTTCACTGCGGACTTTTGTTTCTTTGGATTTTATATTTGTTCTTTTTGGGACATCATGCTTATATGCACTTTGAACTTTACATTTACCATTTATATATGTGTGTTTTTAGCGCTACAATTTATTCTATATTTGATACCACATATGTGTATGTTAATTGTTATTTGTACCCACAGTAGGGCCCAGAAACAATAGTGGGCATTTTGTTTTTTGTTTTTTTATCCTGCCTAAAACACACTCACTCTGACACTAACTGATACTGATACTAATTTTTAGTTGTAAAGCCCTACGTAAACTGTTGGCGCTATATAAATCCTGTATAATAATAATAAAAATGTATCTTCCTCTTCGTTCAGAAGAGGACATAAACACAGGGGCGGTCTTACAATGACTGGTCACTGTTATAGCCAATCAGAGGCTATCACAGCGATCAGGTGAGCCAGAAAAGGGAGTCCTGAGTCCCGGTTGTTAGTACGAAACCTGTGCGGCATGCTACCAACACAAAGAGAGATAAACATATCTGTGGCTCACAGAAAAATGGCCACTTCCATGAGGATGCGTATATGGTAGGGGTTAATCTGACCTGGCCTAAAAAATTGAAAATAGAACGACAGTGCCTAGAACAAAGCTGTAATTGAAGCATTGCCTTCTGCCTAAGTCAAGATTAAGTCACATTCCCTCTCAGAACTAAGCTCACTCTTTTTCAAATATAACTTTTATTAACACCCACAACGGGCAAAATCAGATCAATACAACAAAAAAGAAAATATAACATACAGATTACAACTAAAATATAACTTCATTTGTCTAATATATGATGGCACACATCAGTAAAGTCATTTATAAAGTCAATCCCCGACCGGCGCCGCCCCTTGTTATCTACTAGGAGCAGTGTATAGAAGGGATTCAGGTAGCAAGTCTGACATCACTCGTTTCCTTTTTCCTATTTCCAATCAAAAAACAAAACAAGACAAGACTAAGCCCACTCTTGTCTTTCAGCTGCCAAATAGAATTTTAGCAGATAGTAGAGGCTCTGGCATTTAACAACCGAATGATGGGGACTGTGATTTAGCACCAAGAAGTGGTAGGGCTTAATTTCAACTTGAACAGAAGTCAAAAGCTTTATGTACAGCCTTAACCTATGATGAAGGAATAATAAAAATCTAGTTGAAGATCAGAGCAATTGTAGGTAACACATGCTACATTCCTTTTTAGCCATATAAATACACATTACACATTAAAAAAATATAAATTAATTTTTTGGAAAAGCAAGTGGAGCTTTGGACTCCATTTAATATGTATTCCTCCATCTTTTTACCTTCATTGTGCTAAAAGCCTTGTTTTGTATAATATAAGCCTCATCCAACCTGGCTCTTGAATGTTTCTACTCGAGGTTTCAATGACAGAATACATTGCTTAAAAGGACACTACTGCTGTGCCTCTCTCTTTAAAGCCTTAGTCTAAAAAAAACTTTTAGCATGCACATTTTTTTATTGTAAAAAAATATTCATGTCATCTCTGCCACTAAATTATTCTCGTTTTGCTATCAAAACTGCTAGTACAGTGTACACTCCATAGACAGTTTACACTCTATGCAAGAATAAAGCCTAATGCCAGAATGATGCAATCCTATAACACATACATGAAACTTGCAACATCACAGGTAGCCTGCCGATAATGGAGGATAGTGATGTCTGTGAGAATTCTCTAAGAAGATAGTGCTAGGGCTTTTAAAAGGACAAGAAAGTATATGGAGCTATACTGGAGGAACAATGTAAGCTTGCCTTAAAATGGTTGTAAACCTTAGACATGAAACCTAAACAAAGCTCATTCTTCTATACTGTATACTCTCTATGACTTTATCCAAAGCACTGAATTACACAGCCTTTGATTCACAGCCACAGCTGTGCTTGTTTGTCTGTGTAGTGTGAGGAGGAGGGTGTGTCCCTTGCCTCCAATTGGGGCTCAGAGCTCTTCTAGCTGAGCAGTGTGTGAATTCAGATCCATGTCCCCTGCTTTGTGCTGCTGAGAGATGCTGGAAGATTCTATGTACGTTCTGTGTGTTGTAGAAGGCTGTACAGGACAGCTGACTTCAGATTAACAAATACAATGCATGTAAGAGGATTTCTTTCATCTCTATATATCACCTTCAACTAGTTACTTCACTAGTTATTGTACATGTGAGGGTTTTTAACCACTTTAATGTGCAAGTATCCTGTGCATACATACACACTATTGCAAGTGCTTTCCTCTCCTATCCCCACTTCCTAGTTCCACCTTGAAATAATCCACAGTACTCTGAGAATCCTTTGTCATGCATTAAATGATTTTTGTAAAACAAAGAATACATAACAAAAATAAATTCTATATAAAAGTTAAAAACATATGAGCGTAAACAAAATAGAGTTAACCCAAAACTTTTTTACATTTTATTTTATTATTTTTCCGCAGAAAATAAAGTGTGGTAAACAGCTACCTGGTTGATACCAAGTATTCACACATGGAGAACGAGAAGAACCTCCTACATAAAATCTTTGATTGTTCATTCTATGTTCACCTGATCTACAAGGGATCTTGCATTGCTTATCACCTGTGCAGCTTTTGGTCTGTGTAGTATATGTATTTTTTTGTCAATCAGTGCTTATCTCTATTTCCCTCTATGATTTATTTAGTTTTCATACTGAAAAATATAATTTCTTTGAATGATGCTACTCTTAAATCAGCACTTTGCTACAAAATACTCTAAATTAATATATTTGTTTACTTTAATCTGTTTTATTATGGCAAATGTTCAAATTAAAAAAAAAGTAACAAGTAATGAATCAATGATTTCACATCCTATAATTTGAGTAACATATAAAATAAACACCAACCATGCCCCCATAACACATGTAAATTAAAAAAATAAAATAAAAACAAATATAGTTTTCTAACAACATAAACAGTAAATTAAATGGATGAAAGAGCTGAAGATACATTAAAAAGTAACAGTATGTGATGCCTCCATCAAACACTTATCATAACTTTTATGATGCATGAAGTCTATGTCTTGGAGGCTAAGGGGGATAAATGAAGAGAATGCTTGTTCTGGCACCCAGCTTACTTTCTGATAATCTAGCTCATTCTTCTTGGCTGACACCAGACCAAGAATAACATTAAAGAGTAATAAACCCTTTCCAGCAAACCTCTTATTCCATGGTTCACTGCCCCCAGGTCTAAGCTATCAATCCATTTACAGCACATAAAAGGTAAGAAAGTCATTACTGGTCTGCTATGTGCCTTTGCAGGTGGTATATGGCACAAACTGAATCTATTGCTAAATCTTGTGTCACATTGCATGCTTAGTATAGAAATTGCAGATAGCCATTTGCCCAGATGATAAAGCCATATGGTGCATAGCACAACAACATCATCAACAAAAAAAAAAAAAACATATATATACACACACACAAAGGTGAATCATTTGTCACATTTTAAAGTTTTCTTTTTGCTCATTTAATTTGCTATGTAAATTAGTATTTATCAAATAACTTTTACAGTACATCATAGCCTATAATCAGTTAGAGTAGTATTATATCATTAGCATTTTTTCAGTATAACCTATTTAGTACAATAACATATTCCCCAGAACATTATTTGGTAAACCTCTTACCCAATCATTTGCAGTTTACAATTTCCAATGTTGTTGGCTCCTGCTCTCTTGGTGCTGCATTCCTGTCTTTCAGTCTTCACAGGAAAAAGTTAAAAGTGGATAGTGCATTTTTCAGTAAGTCTGCTATCTTAGAGAATGGAGGAGGGAGGAGTAGGGGAAGGGGCAGGGGAGTGTCTTGCCATCTTAGGCTCTGGGGCTATCTATTTCTATTGATGCACACAAGATAGGTAAACACTGCTCTACTCCCTGCATAAAAGGGTAGCTCCATAGCACACTGAAATAGGAGACCTGAGGCGGCAGTCATGGCACCAGCTGGAACAGGAAAACAGGCAAGGAATAAAAGATGAAGAAGCTACCTACTTAGTAAGTGATTAAATTGGCTGCTGGAAGTGCTTAAAGAAAACGAATTTGCAATATAAATCTTATCTACCTATTTTTCTACCTGTAAAAAATCAATTTAAAAGTAGAGATACCAACATACCAAGTGTTGAGCAAGCTGAGAAAAGTCTGAAAAACCCTGTTGAAGTGTATGGGAGGTGAACCTTATACATTTTTCCATGCCTTTTTTAAAGCCAATTTCAAAAATGTGTTTAAAAAAGGGGCATGGGTAGCTGGGCATTGTCATAACTATTCAGTGGGGATAAGACAACAGTAAAAATACATACATCCTTTAAATAACATGCCTGGGGGAAGCCTTAAACCTACACATGAAGTTGCACACCAGTGTGAAAATTATTTTGCAAAAGTGATATAAAAAATGCAAACAGTGTTCTCTGATGCAAACCCAAATTTAATAATGCCATCCAGTGATGTAAATCCAGTGTTAATCACTCTGACTGAAGTCCCAACACTCAGTACTGCATTTTGACCACTACATGGAGCTGATAGTCATAAGAAAAAAAATACTTATTTACACCATGTGACAAGTTAACTTTAAACCAAAATACAGCAAAATATACAGTTGAAAAACTTAAATGAGAACTGTCTTACAAGGCAAAAAATGTGGATTTGTTCAATCACCAATGATTTACACACTCCTACCGCCCTTTGCAGCCAGAAGGATGACAATGTTTCATCTGTTATAGCTGGGGCCTCAGCCTGCTGATAGGACAATGAAGGATCACTATTAGGGTTTGAGTACACAAGCCTTGTGTAAGTATCAAATGGTAATCAGGAAATTCCTATTTATCTCAATAGCAGTGTGTAGATGACACTGCCATGGCTGTGTTAGACCTACGTTACATGTTTCTCTCAAATCAGTAATGCCATGTACACACGACCGGACTTTCCGGCAAAAAAGGTCAGATGGAATCATTCCGTCAGACATTCCGATCGTGTGGGGGCTTCATCGGACTTTTTCTTTCTAAAATTCTGACGGACCTAGAAATAGAACATGTTTCAAATCCGACGGACTCAATTCCTATCGGGAAAACCTTTCGTCTGTATGCTAGTCCGACGGACCAAAAACGACGCAAGGGCAGCTATTGGCTACTGGCTATTGAACTTCCTTTTTCTAGTCCCGTCGTATGGCATCGCGTTCTAAACAAATGGACTTTGGTGTGATCGTGTGTAGGCTCATTCCGTTTCAGTGGAACTCCATTGGAAAGACCGTCAGAGTCTACTCTGACAGAAAGTCCGGTCGTGTGTACGCGGCATAAGTCCTATTTGAGGCATTACAGGCAAAGCAGGTCAATGGCAGCCTTTAGCATTTAAATTTATGTGTGTGAACAGTTTTGCCTTTCAATACAAAACCAGCACTTAACAACAATGCCCATGTACACAGGTCCTTACTCTCTTTGGAGATGTCCTGTAAGAATTTTATAGTGTTACAGTGCAGTGTAGTGAAATAGAATCCCTCTCACAAGTCCTAATGTGAAGGAGATTTCAGGAAGCAGTTACCACAGCAGATTTAGGTATTGAATCCACTTGTATTTAAATATATTTAATGTTTTTTAACGGATACATAACCACAATAAATTGTGTTTGAATACCCGTCTCAAGGTATTGATTACAAAGCTCATTTGGGTTGAGTATATTCAGGCTATTGACATTAGGTTTACAACAAATGTTTGGCATGTATAGGGAGCAAAGTTTACCTGTTTCCTGATGAACAACTATAATTTAATTTAGATGATTTTATAAAATCATTTATTTACCTATTTATTTACCTAACAGTGTAAACAGCAGTGATGGTATGACAAAGGTGGTGATCTGTAATTATTGATTTACCCTTTTGTCAGTTTAGAGATGTACTATCCAGGGCCCATTTACAATAATGGCACTTGTGAGCCAGTGCCTAGAGCAAAGGGAAAAAGGGGCCAGTGCCAAGCCATAAAATTTGCAAAATCCCTAGATTTATCCCCACATTAAGGTATTCAGTATACAATACATAAAGGTAGTGCAGACAAAACAACAAACAAAATAATATTACTACATTTCAGATATGCGCTTTCTTCAGTCATGTATACACAAACTAAATACATGGATGCAAGAAAAGCCACTCTCCAGCCAAGTTCTCATTTACAAAAATGAGGCAACTTTTCTAGCAACAAATTTAAAACCACTTTGAAAAACAAAACCGTTTCCAGGATACCAGTTTTACCCTTTATCTTAATATTTTTTTTTATATCTAAAGTCCTTCAAATTTTTTTATATCTAAAGTCCTTCCAATCAACCACAATGTTCCCAACAAAGCCCCAACAGTCAGTATAATTTTACTCTGATGTTTCTCTAATATATATGATCAAGTATTTGATTGATGTTTGCATGTAACCGATGTGTTATTATAAGAGTGGGGCTTAAAATATAAAAAGTTGTGTGTTATTAGAAGTTTACTGAATCCATGTTGCCGTGGATCAGTGTCTGGAATCTGGTGTAATGCTCTTTGTTTAGCTACTGGCCCCAGCAGTGCTTTCTGTGTTTATCTTTATTCAGGTTCCTCCAAGGATCCACATATCACATAACATGTTTCTATGTTCAAACACCAATTTTTATGTAATATTTACTAAATTACATCCATGATAATACTATAAAATGGCATCAGTCCATAGTCCACAGTTTCTTCAATACATAGGAAATCCCCTCCAAGAGCATTTGTCCCCATAGAAAGATTCCCCCTCACTTACGGCCATACCCAATCCAAATCTAAAAGAAAAAGGCTTGGCTTAAAATGTAACTAAAGGGAATTAAAAAAAAAAAAAGTTTTATTTTTCATTTTTGGATAGAGTGGAAAGGGATTAGAACAGTTTTCATTGCTGTCTGTGTCCCTGTTAGGGCGATTCCTGTTTACTGTTATCATCAAAAGTAAAAGTAAAAGAAAATCTAAAATTTTAGGTTGACACCAGAATAATAATAGAGGGGAAATATTCCAATGGGGACACTAGTTCTGGTGATCCTGGTGACATGTCAAGATTCCCCCACTGGTGGGATTTATTCTCACTTCCTGTTTGGCTATTGGACAAGAAGTGAAGGGAAATCTCTCCAATGGGACACAGATGGCAAAAAAAGACAAGGGTTATAACCCTTTCTTACTCTGTCCTAAAAAGAACGAAAAAAGTTTTGCTTTTAGTTACACTTTAACATATACTTTTTTGGTCAAATGTTTAAAGTTTATCTAAACCCAGAAACAAAGATGTAATATATTACGGCTTATCAGTACTTAGGTGTGGTGGCAGCTATAGTTTTCTTTTTCAAACTTTTTTAACATTCACTTTTTTTGGTCAAATTTTTAAAGTGTATCTAAACCCAGAAACAAAAATGTAATATATTGCGGCTTATCAGTACTTCGATGTGGTGGCAGCTATGGTTTTCTTTTTCAAACTTTTTAAATTTATCTTAATCTGGTCAATCCTTTATTTTAATCTGGCCAGTAACACCCTTACAGTTTTGGGATGACAGCACTCACTCAACTGCATCAGCAAAATATACATTGAAAAGGACTACCGGGCTCTACCCCTCTCCTCTTCTTAATGACATACAGATGCATGGTTCTGTAATCCTGAGAACAATAAAGCCAAGAGCCAGCACAAGTAGCTAGCTCAAGAAGTTATAAACTCAAAAAACTTCTGGCAAGATCAACAGGTACTGTATTTTTGTTCACTTATCAAACAGATGTACCATTGAAAGTGTTTTGTTATATTTAACAGACCAAAAGTGTTCATATCGCAGAAGTTCATTCTTTTATTTTAAAACATATTTTACTTAGTGGACAAAAGGACCCAAGGAACTTTTAGGATTCTTCAAAGAAAGAACAAAGAATTTCTTGGTTTTCTACACCCTAGTTCTGCACTGTTTTTCTCTGCTATATTTTAAGACTGTATGGTAAAATTACAAGGTAGGACAAATATATAGAAAAGCTGTTATCTATTCAATCATACAACTGACTTGAACTAAAAAGGACTATTCATTCGAAATTTCTAAGGTCTGTCAGTCTACTAAGTGACCACAGAACAAAATGTTGCAATAATAGCCAGACAATACTTCTGTATGTTTTTACCACCTTTATTATTTCATATGATTTTTGTCATTATTGCTGTAGGCCACCATTCTGTAAAAGTAAAAGCCTTACCATAGCAGGAGGTACTTTTGAGTGTTTCACCTGCAAGGTCAAATGAAATTTCTCCCCACCATCAAAACCAAATGAAAACTGGCACAATTCTGTCATCTGCCGTACAATAACTTCTCTTGTGTAATTTACTGCTTAGTGGTTTTTACATTGAAAATGAAAATACCTTTTGTACTGGCAAATATCATTTTAGGAAGAATGATTAATTTTAATTAGAGACCATTAAATGGTTTACAGCAGCTGTGAGAAACCGCCCCCCTTTGATGAAGTAACGGAAGCCATGCTGTCGGGGGTAATCAGCCTGCAGCTGTGAGCCCAATGAAAAGATGCTTTTTTTCATCAACATCACACATTTTTATTTGCTTGTATTTTTAAACTTATTTTATCTTGATGACTTTTGTCTGATTCGTTGGCATAACACAGTTATGTATTTATGCATGCCACTCTATATCTCCAGTTTAGAGGATACATGATGTACTGTAAATTGCTACAGAAAACTGCCTCTTTTTTTCTGTACAGTTCTTCACAAGGTTTTCAGGTCAAACAAGGCAAGGAAATAGCAATGTGCATATTTAATCAGTTTCATTTGAGCAAAGCAATTTACTGTACAAAAATACATTTAAAGTACATCCCTTCTTAAGCATTTCTGGAGGAATTCACCATATGGCCAAAGCAATAAACTTAACTACTTGCCAGCCAGCCGCCACAGTTTTACTGCGACAGAATGGCACGGCTGGGAGAAACAACCTTACGTTCCTTCACCTTTTGGCAACTGTGTTTGGCCAGCGTGTGCCTGGAGCTGATACGAGTGTCCGGCAGGTGCAATGACTGCCGGGCACCAGCGATCGCTAGTGATAGAGCAAAAATCGGGATCTGTGTGTGTGTAAACACACAAATCCAGAATCTTTCAGGGGAGTAGAGACAGATTGTGTGTTCATACTAAGTATGAACACCAATCTCTCTCTCCTCCTAGACAGTCCCATCCCCCCTACAGTTAGAACACAGTGAGGGAACACAGTTAACCCCTTAATCGCCCCCTAGTGTTAACCCCTTCCCTGCCAGTGACATTTATACAGTAATCAGTGCATTTTTATAGCACTGATCGCTGTATAATTGTCAATGGTCCTATAAATGTGTCCAATTTGTCCGCCGCAATATCGCAGTCCCGATAAAAATCACAGATCGCCACCATTACTAGTAAAAAAATAACAATAACAAAAATGCCATAAATCTATCCCCTATTTTGTAGACGCTATAACTTTTGCGCAAACCAATCAATATATGCTTATTGTGATTTTTTACCAAAAATACATAGAATACATATCGGCCTAAACTGAGGAATTTTTTTTTTTTTAAATGTGGAATATTTATTATAGCAAAAAGTAAAAGATATTGTGTTTTTTTCAAAATTGTCACTCTTCTTTTGTTTATAGCGCAAAAAATAAAAACCGCAGAGGTGAACAAATACCACCAAAGGAAAGCTCTATTTGTGGGAAAAAAGAAAGTCAATTTTGTTTGGGTACAGCATTGCATGACCACGAAATTGTCAGTTAAAATGATGCAGTGCCGTATCACAAAAAAAGGCCTGGTCATTGAGCAGCCAAATCTTCCGGGGCTGAAGTGGTAACGTCTCTACATTTTAAAGTTAAAGTGACACCAAACAACATCCTCCAAAAATAGGCCATACACATCCACTACTTAATAGGTTAATCAGTCTGTAATATGGAATGTGGAGATTTAGAGGAGGCTGAAAGCAAAAGGGCTGTGAAAATCTTAGGACTTTCATCTCTGTATTTAGCTGTTTTCCCAAAGTAAAGCTTAATATAAACATAATCAGTCAGGTAAATAAGAAATATTGCAAAAATAATATTATGTATTTTTGTATTCAAGATTAACCCAAATTAGTACCACACCACCTTGTATGCAGGCCAGACTAATTATAAAACCCCCACAATCCCTTCACAGAAAAAATCAGCTACACTGCTCATGTAAAACATATCATTTATTAAATGAACAATATGAGGAAACACTCTAATCCCCAAAACAATTTAAAAATCCATGTAACTCATATACCCAGATAGCAAGGATAACTTGCCACACATTTGTGGCGGTGTTGAATTGTAAGTCTGTTAATTTGCTGCATATTTTCACTGGCAAGTTGTACACTTGCAAAGACACTTTTCCAATTTGTAACAAATTTGCATGGCAAGTCTCCAGCAAGAGCAAAGTTGCAGTAGTAAGTCTACAGCAAGAGCTTTGCAAGTCTGCACCATGAAAATTCCGTCACAGTGACCTCTGTGGTGGGATGACTATTGCACAACAGAACTGAACCAGAACGTGCAGCAGACCTGCAGAATATTTGCAAAGAAAGCTGATATGGAGTCATACAATGCAGACTTGTTGCAATTGTGCAACAAACTTGTGAAACCTGGCAAGTTTAGCCATAGCTTAGCAAGTCATTTTCAAACTTGTAGCACAATTGCTCGCTACCTGGGCAGGAGCCCACTCTGAAATGTAAATACCAATGGAAATAGGTGTGTAAACCAGCAAATGCACACACACATAAGAATATTTTTTATTACAGTTGTAATAAAGTTGATTGCACTTGTAAACCTCAAAAAAGGCTTTGCAAGGGCACTTATCTGGACAGAATACAAGTTCTATAAATGTAAAGCCTACGTTTACCTAAAAAAAAATCAACTTAACCACTTCCAGAACCGCCGCACGTCAATATTTGAAGAGGGACATCTTTGTTATGGCAGCAGCTAGCTGCCATAACCCTGGTATCCTCTTCTTCAGCGGGTGGTCCGGTTTCCGATAATAGTGGTTTCTGTGGCATATTCTCTTCTGTGTGTGGTGTGGAGATGAGTGAGGGGAATATGGCCCCCCACCATTGCAGGGAGGAAGTGACGTCAAAACGTCACTTCCTCCCAAAGCTCTTAAAGAGACATTTTTTTTCAAATGACAATTTTTTTTATTGCATTTTAGCGTAAATATGAGATCTGAGGTCTTTTTAACCCCAGATCTCATATTTAAGAGATCCTGTCATGCTTTTTTTTCTATTACAAGGGATGTTTACTTTCCTTGTAATAGGAATAAAAGTGACACAATTTATTTTTTAAAAGAACAGTGTAAAAATAAAAAATAAAAGGAAAAATAAATAAGAAAAAATAAATAAAAATGTAAACGCACCCCGTCCCGCCAAGCTTGCATGCAGAAACGAACGCATATGTGAGTAGTGCCCGCATATGAAAACGGTGTTCAAACCACACACGTGAGGTATTTGCTGCGATCGGTAGAGCGAGAGAAATAATTCTAGCCCTAGACCTCCTATGGAGATTTTTAAGGGTAAAAGTTTGTCACCATTCCACAAGCGGGCGCAATTTTGAAGCATGACATGTTGGGTATCAATTTACTCGACGTAAAATTATCTTTCACAATATAAAAAAAATTGGGCTAACTTTACTTTTGTCTTATTTTTTAATTCAAAAACATATCTTTTCCAAAAAAAGTGCGCTTGTAAGACCCCTGCGCAAATACGGTGTGACATTGCAATGACCGCCATTTTATTCTCTAGGGTGTTAGAAAAAAAAGTGCATAATGTTTGGGTGTTCTAAGTAATTTTCTAGCAAAAAAAGTTTTCAACTTGTAAACAACAAATCTCAGAAAGAGGCTAGGTCCTTAAGTGGTGTGATGTGTTCCTTGGGTTGCTATGTCCTGGTTTAGAATAAACCTTCCTCCTCTGATGCCCTCCCCTATCAGACTCCTACTTACCAGACCGGTGAGTACGCTTGGGCAGAGAGTAGGCTCCCTTACGCGTCCGACTCGCGGCCCCTGGTAAGGTAACAGGAAGCACAGGAGTGCGGAGTGGTATGAGAGCCTGTGAACTAGAGTCCAGATGCTGGTGGAATAGCAGTCTATGAACAGCAGGTGCAGGCTGGAACACAGGCGATGAGACTGAGCAGGATGGTCAGGAGACAGGCTGGGTTCGGCAACAGACTGGCAGCAAGGTACAATAGGAGCAGGCAGAAGTGGAGTCAAACAGGCCAAGGTCAGGTACAGGCAGCAAACAGGGGAATCCAAGGGCAATCCGGGTCGTCAGGAGATCAGGTAAACAGGAAGACAAGACAGGAAACAGGAACTACGGCACAGGAAGCTGATGATCAGGCAGCACTGAACAGAGTGCCTGACAAACTTAAATAGGCCGGCTTGCTCACAGGCACTCCCTCTGGTGGCCAATCCCATGACCAGCAAGGTGAGCTCTCTGACAGTGCCCCCTCCCTAAGGGCAGCCTCCGGATGCCCAGCCGGGCCAACTTGGAGGCATGAATATTTCTGAAAGTCTGTAAAAGTTCTGGGGCATGTAAATTGTTTTCTGGTTCCTACAGTCCAGGATAGCCTCGATTTCAAACTCCTCCTCGTTATTGATCATAACAGGCTCAGGAGGACTGGTACTACGGTTGGGGAAAGGATCAGGAGCGACCGGTTTCAGTAAGGAGACATGGAAAACCGGGTGTATTTTGAAGGAGTCCGGCAGACTGAGCTCGTACGCTATGTTGTTTATTTTTCTTCTTACCGAGAAGGGTCCCATGAATTTAGGCCCTAGTTTCCTAGAAGGGCAAGCCATTTTTAAGTTAGTTGTGGACAGCCATACTTGATTGCCAGGTTCCAGGATAAGCTCCCCGCGCCTCTTCTTGTCTAACGTTTTTTTATAAGAAGCCTGGGATTGGGCCATTGTTTCCTGCAGAAGTTTATTGTTGGTAGAGAAGAATTCCAATGTCTCGGTCACTGCCGGGAGGGAGCATTCAGGTATTGAGCTGGGTAGAAAGGAGGGATGAAATCCATAATTGGCAAAAAATGGTGTCTGGTTGATGGCTGAGTGCAGGGAGTTATTGTATGAAAACTCTGCAACTGGTAGCAGAGAAACCCAGTCATCTTGGGAAAAGGCAGAGAAACAACGGAGGTACTGCTCCAAGGTTTGGTTGGTTCTCTCCGTCTGGCCGTTTGTCTGAGGGTGATAGGCTGAAGAGAACGCTAACTCAATTTTGAGGGAACCACACAATGCCTTCCAGAACCTGGAGGTGAATTGGACACCCCGGTCCGAGACGATATTAGAGGGAACCCCATGTAATCTCACAATTTCTTTAATGAAGATCTTCGCCGTTTCCACGGCTGAGGGTGTGCCTTTCATAGGCAAGAAGTGAGCCATTTTTGACAATCTATCAATTATGACAAAGATGGTGGAGAAGCCTTCGGATGGGGGCAGTTCCACAATGAAATCCATCGCGATCATTTTCCAAGGTCTGTCAGGGATGGGCAAGGGTTTCAGTAAGCCCCAGGCCTTCGTCCGAATATTCTTGCTTCGGGCACATGTGTGGCAGGAACTGACGTAATTCCTACAGTCCTCGGCCAACTGTGGCCACCAGTTCGGTTGTCTTCTGAGCCCCGAAGTGTCCAGCCAACTTGTGGTCATGGCAAAGCTCTAGTACTGGTACCCTAAGGCTCTCAGGAACCATGATCTTCTCCTTATGCCAGAGTAAACCATCTCTTAGGCTGGTCTCAGTGGGTTGGGGTATAGTTGTGGAAGCTTGCCTTATTCTGGAGATTAAATCCCCCTGAAGTAATAAAAAATTTCCTGCAGGCAGGATAGTGTCCAGAGGGACGGCTTCTTTGGAGTCATGGAACATTCGTGAGAGAGCGTCTGGTTTGATGTTTTTGGAGCCGGGTCTGTAGGTTATATGAAATTGAAAGCGAGAGAAGAAGAGCGCCCATCTGGCTTGTCGCGGTTTTAGTCTCTTGGCAGATCTCAAGTACTCCAAGTTCTTGTGGTCTGTGTAGATTAGAATAGGATGTACAGCACCCTCCAAAAGATAGCGCCACTCCTCCAGAGCCGTCTTGATGGCCAGAAGCTCCCGGTCTCCTACATCGTAGTTTCTTTCAGACACCGATAATTTGCGAGAAAAAAAAGCTATTGGAAACAGAAGGGCCTTGGGGCCCTGACGTTGGGAGAGTACAGCTCCTACTGCGACCTCTGAGGCGTCAACCTCCAACACGAATGGCAAGGCAGAGTTAGGGTGTTTGAGGATGGAGGCCGACGTGAATAATCCTTTTAATTTTTCAAAGGCCAATTGAGCCCTGGGGGTCCAGCAGAATCGGGTTCCCTGTCTTGTTAATTGAGTAATGGGGGTGATGATCTTGGAAAAGTCTCTGATGAATTTCCTATAGAAATTGGAAAATCCAACGAAGCATTGGACCCCCTTCTTGTCCGTAGGTGCGGGCCAGTCCAGGATGGCGGACACCTTTTGAGGGTCCATTTTAATACCTTCCACTGAAATGATGAGCCCCAGGAATTGGATGCATTGGAGTTCAAATTCACATTTATCGAGTTTAGCATACAGCCCGTGTTGCCTGAGCCGGGCGAGGACATTCCGGACGTGCCTGCGATGATCAGTCAGTGATGATGAGAAAATGAGAATGTCATCGAGGTAGACGATGACGTAGAGATCCAAAAATTCCCGGAAGATGTCGTTCACAAAATGTTGGAATGTGGCTGGGGCATTGCATAGACCGAAGGGCATAACGCAATACTCGAAATGCCCAAAACGAGTGCGAAAAGCGGTTTTCCACTCGTCCCCCTCCCGGATACGGATTAAATTATAGGCTCCGCGAAGATCCAGTTTTGTGAAGACAGTTGCCGTTCCTAGCCTCTGGAATAATTCAGGCACCAGGGGTAAGGGGTAGCGATTCTTGATCGTTATCCGATTTAATTCCCTGTAGTCGATACATGGCCGAAGGGAATGATCTTTTTTTTCCACAAAGAATATGCCTGCGCCTGCCGGAGATGTGGACGGGCGGATGAACTTTTTCTTTAAATTCTCATCAAGGTATTGTTTTAGTGTATCCAATTCCTGCTCAGTCAATGGAAAGATCCTACCGAAGGGTACTTCGGTTCCAGGTAGCAGCTCTATAGGGCAATCATAGGGCCTGTGTGGCGTTAGAGTCTCAGCACCTTTCTTGCTGAATACATCAGAGAAATCTCGGTAGGGTTCTGGGATGGCTTGGTGTGAGTTGGTTTCAGGGTGTAGGCCGAGGAGTTGAGGTATCTCATGGGCCATTCTTGGCAGGCAATGTTGTTGGCAATAATCAGAGAGAAACTCCACTTTCCCAGAAACCCAGTTGATATGGGGGTTATGGCCCAGCAACCACGGCATGCCCAGGATGACAGGGAACAGGGGAGAGGAAATGCCATCTAGACGGAGGAATTCCTGGTGTTGAGAGTTTATAGTAGCTATTATAGGGATAGTCTCTTGAATGACAGGACCGGAACGGAGGGCGGAACCGTCTGCAAGGTGGACAGCCAGGCTCTGGGTCTTGAGTCAGAGTGGGATATCATGCTGAGCTGCAAAGGCCTGGTCCATGAAGCAGCTGCATGCTCCGGAATCAACGATGACTGGAACTTGGATAGCCTTTCCAGGAAGTTGCAAAGTGACAGAGATGGTAAGGTGAGTACTAGGTTTTGGCATGATAGTAGCACATATACGAGCATAAGAACGACACTTACGCGTCTTGTTGGGGCAGACGCTGGCGTAGTGCCCAGGTTCCCCACAGTAGAGGCATAGGTTAAGGTTACGTCTTCGTAACTTCTCTTCAGGAGTCAAGGAAGGACGGAGCAGACCAAGCTGCATAGGCTCTGATGTGTCGAAAACTGGAGAGGTTGGAGGAGCTAAAGGCCTACTAGGAGGACTGGGAACCTGTGGAAGCATCCAAGTGGGTCGATAGGCACTGGTAGATCTTTCGGTGCGTCGTTCTCTCAGACGATGGTCAATTTGGATTGAGAGGTTAATTAATTCTTCCAGGGTCTGAGGTATCCCAACCCGTGCTAACTCGTCCTTGAGTGGATCGGACAAACCCATTCTAAACTGATGACGCAGAGCCGCGTCATTCCATGCCGTATCGGAACTCCAGCGCCTAAATTCAACAGCATAGTCCTCCGCTGCCCTGCGGCCTTGCCGAAGGGAGTGCAGGGAAGCTTCAGCAGAAGCGGTTAGTTGAGGATCCTCATAAAGTTGAGACATCGCCAAGAAGAAGGCGTCCAGACTTTCCAGGGCATCTGACTTTTGTTCCAGAAGGTGATGGGCCCAGGTTTGAGGCTCACCGGACAACAGGGAAATAACAAAGCCCACCTTGGTGGCTTCTAGGGAGAAGGTCCGAGGCTGCAGAGCAAAATAGAGACTACATGCATTCCGGAATGCACGGTATTTACTACGGTCTCCAAAAAATCTCTCCGGTATAGGTACTTTGGGCTCTGGAGGGAGCATGACTACGGAGGGTGCCCCGGTTGCAGACGAAGTCCCCTGAGGATTGGTAGGTGCAGACAGGGCCTGAACACGTTCCTCTAGTCGGGTATAGCCATCCTGTAAACTTTTGACTGCTTGGGTTAATCCTGCCAAGTGTCTGCAAAGTTTGTCCATAGGGGAGGCCCCCTGCCCGGACTCGGTCATGGCTGCCTGATACTATCAGACTCCTACTTACTAGACCGGTGAGTCCGCTTGGGCAGAGAGTAGGCTCCCTTACGCTTCCGACTCGCGGCCCCTGGTAAGGTAACAGGAAGCACAGGAGTGCGGAGTGGTATGAGAGCCTGTGAACTAGAGTCCAGATGCTGGTGGAATAGCAGTCTATGAACAGCAGGTGCAGGCTGGAACACAGGCGATGAGACTGAGCAGGATGGTCAGGAGACAGGCTGGGTTTGGCAACAGACTGGCAGCAAGGTACAATAGGAGCAGGCAGAAGCGGAGTCAAACAGGCCAAGGTCAGGTACAGGCAGCAAACAGGGGAATCCAAGGGCAATCCGGGTCGTCAGGAGATCAGGTAAACAGGAAGACAAGACAGGAAACAGGAACTATGGCACAGGAAGCTGATGATCAGGCAGCACTGAACAGAGTGCCTGACAAACTTAAATAGGCCGGCTTGCTCACAGGCACTCCCTCTGGTGGCCAATCCCATGACCAGCAAGGTGAGCTCTCTGACATCCCCACTCCAGCCATCATAATTTTCTGGTGCAGCAGGGGTTAATAGAACCAAAGAAACTGTGCCTGATGTTGCCTGCCCTTTCTGTCCAGCTCCTCCATTCATGGAAACTGGTGCTACAGCTGCAATGACTGAAACGTGATCTATGAATAGGGGAGGTTTCTTTCATTCATCCACCTCACACAACAGCACAATGGATACATCACATTGAAGGTAAGTAATGTCTTTTGCGCTGATTTTTTTTTTTTTAGTACACTTAGGCAGTAACACAAATGTATGAAAAATAAACCCCAATAATGTTCACTAGAATAAACAAACTCAAACGTTAACAAAGTGTACACTAATCACCTGTATACAAACACACAACACTAAACAATATTGTACGGCTTTGATAACATCCTGTGACAAAACGCGTAAGGCTGAGCCACGCTCTCACATCATACCTGAACTCTCGGCTTTGGAACGCAGGCTGGTGCGCACGCTACAGACAGCTCTTCATCCATAGCGCCCAGATGCCCCTGCTTACTTGCAATTCGTGCTGGACGGGTTTTTATGTAGGCTTTTTACAAATAAATCTTTCTACTACACTATGGGAACCCTTTGTATTTTTCGGTAAACGAATGGACCGTTTGTGGAGGAGTACCTCGAGGCATCCTGGTTCAAAATTCGGGCTGGAGAATCTTGATTTTACACTACAAGTGACGGTGGTGCAGACAATCACTATGGCTATCTAAGAGGAAGATCCTATTAGAGCTACCCACTCTATGTCTACTACCCCTGCAGGGGTTACCATCTCCGGTGAGTGGGGACACATTGGGGGAGCACTCAGTAACGATTTTTGCTACACGCAGAAGTCACTGAAAGTCACATTTTGGAACTTTTTTCACGTTTTTTTCACGTTTTTGTTCTGTTTATAACCATCTATTATATAATATAAGGTGGCTTCATAATAGACACATAGTATCTATGGACTGATATCACAGATTGGTTAATTATATATGTATGTAACACAGTGGAAGCTGGTTGCACAATTTAATGGTTGATTAATTACTTTTCTATGTACACTTTAGCACACTCTTAGACACTTTAGCAACTATTTTTATTTTAGATAATCTGCCAGTTTTTCAGTTTTTGGTTTTCAAGATTTCTGAATTTAAGAGTAGGGGTGTGGATATATGGGGTTCTAGGGGCTGGATAAATGATTTTGGCTGTATGGGGGTATTGCCCAGCTTACCCCCTACCCAATACACCTGTTTACACCCTAAACGTTAACTCACATTCACTGGTGGAATTAAACACACCCTAGTCATATGCTACAGGATTTTATACACACACTGTTTTATACATTTCTGCACATAGGGTAGCGCCAATTCCCCATTTTCTTTCACTTACTTCATTAGGACCTTACGGGCACTAATTAGGGGAGGCTGCAACCCTTGCTTTCCTAAGCGTGGATTTTTTCCACACTGAAGCATACATATCTGCAGGTAGTACAAATGGAAAATCAGCCAGTCAATACAATAAAACAGGGAGATCAGAGCTGAAATTATTCATAAAGTAGGCTCATGAAATAAATAAACTATTTGTGGGAATAAAGACAAGAAACAAATGCACAAAAGGTGTGTGCTAAAGCATGCAATGAAAATACCAATTAATAGGGCATAAATCAAGGCAAAGGGGTACCAAACTCAGACTGATCCCAGCTCTCCAAAATTTTATTAAATTGTGGTATAACATCATGAACAGTAGCAGTTAGGTATTCCATTCTCTGGATCTGGCAAGGGAAGAGCATGGAAGAGAAGAAAACTTCTGAAGACATTTCTGCCGAATTGTTAGAGTAAACAGCATTAGAGCAATACACATATGTCTCAATGCAGGATTACTATGTAAGGACTATGAACATACCAGGGAACATGAATGAATCGGATACAGGGAGCCTGGTTCAATCTCTGACCACTGCTTAGGAGCCATCAAACTAGACAAGGAGATTACAGCATGGAGGTGAGAGGCTTAATAATATTTAATAATGTCAGGGGCTCCCAGTCCTCCCTCTTTCTCAAGGAAAAGAATACCAAACTTGGAATATGATGAGCCTTCCCCTTCCAGATAATGTTAAGAAAATCTCTTTGGAAGGCTTTAAGTTGGGTCAAAAGCACGACCACTGGCAGAGTCTCAAAATAATAGAGTAATCTGGGCAGTATGGACATTTTCAAAACATTAACTGTGCCCAAGAGAGACATAAGGTAGTTAGCCCATTGATGGAGGAAGTGTAAAATATCCAGGACTAAAGGGGATAATTAGTTGAATACAGGGGGGAATAAGAGAGAGTTATATTTATATCCAAATATTTAAGAGATTTAGAACACCATCTATATGGATATGCTTGCTCAACTTGGACTAAAAGGGATGGTGGTATATGCAATGGCAGGGCCTCTGTCTTTGCCATATTAACCTTATACCCCAATTTAGCACCAAATGAAGATAAAAGGTTACACAGAGATGGAAGTGACACCAAGGGTTTGGTGAGGGTTAACAGAATATTGTTTGCAAAAAGAGACAATTTTTACTCTCTTTGTCGCATCAAAACTCCACAAATATCTGGATTAGATCGAATGGCCTCAGCTAAGGGCTCTAGACATAGAATAAAAAGCAAGGGAGTTAAAGGACAGCCTTGCTGAGTGCCATTCGTCATGGGGAAGAGAGGCGACAGAAAAGATGACATCTGGACCTGAACTGTGGTATGCGAGTATAATGCTTCCAATGCATTCAAAAAAGGACCCCTAAAACCATATTGTGTTAACGTGGAAAACATATATGGCCAACTTAACCTGTCAAAGGCTTTTTGGGAGTCTAAACTCAATATAAGGGCTGGGCGGGGACATTTATTCAGGAGATCTATCAGATCTATGGTACGTCGCGTGTTATCTCCAGCATGTCTGGTCGGCACAAAACCCACTTGGTCCTTATTGATAAGCTTGGGAAAGAAATGGGATAATATAGTGGCTAGGATTTTCATAAAAATTTTGTAATCCAAATTTAATAAGGCCATGGGTCTATAGTTATCAGGGAGGGAAGGGTCTTTACCAGGTTTGGGGATGATAGAAATATATGAATGCATTAACTGTGAATGCGGGGAATCCCTGCGCAGTAGTAGAGTATCATATAAATCTAACATATGTGGGGCCAGGACAGGCATAGGAGTCTTATAATAAAAGTAAGGAAGTCCATCAGGACCAGGGGATTTATGGAGTGCAAGGTCCTTAATTATTTTTGTGAGTTCCTCAATAGAAATGACAGCATTAAGTTTGAGAAGGTCAGAAGAGGACAGCTTTGGTAAAGAATGATCTTTGAAGAATCTATCGAAATTCACCTGCATGAATTTAAAATGTTTTTCAGGGATTAAACAATGAGTTTATGGTAAAAATTCCCAAAGGTCTTGGTCATATTAAGAGGCCAATGAGTCATAGTCCCTTCTGCCTGAATAAGGCAATTGGGAAAGGAATGGAATGGGCAAAGACCAACATCCTATGGGGCCTATTAGAAAACTCTAAAATTTTGCTTGGCCCATAGTAGGGATTTAGCAGTCTTACTTAGAGCCAAAGTTTGTAATTGCTCATGAAGGTATGTAACTCTATGTAGGTTAGACACTGTGGGTCTAACCTACGTTGTCTAAGATTAGTATTGTCCTTCTTTAGGCGAGAGCCCTCTGCGATGCAAACGCCACAGAAGAAGACCTTGTGTGCCTCCCACGGTGTAGAGGTTTTCTGAACAGAGCCTTTAATAAGCTGAAAAAAATCCTCTGGGTCCTTAGACAGTTTCTCTCGACTGGCCTGGATTTGTAAAAGGTGATCATTAAGATGCCAGTGGCACATCTTAGAGGGAGATGGGGACAAAAGGACATCTAAGGAATTGGAGGCATGGTCAGACCAGGTAATGGAGGAAATATCAGATTCTACCATATAAACGATAAGTCAGGCTGAAATAAAAAAAGGTCTAACCTAGAGTACATTTTTAAAAAGAAAATTGCTTAGTGGAAGGGTGCTTAATCCTCCAAGAAACAAACAGGTGATGAGATCTAATGCACTTGTGGAAAGAGGCAGCCTGAGAGAGAACCTTTCGAGATGGGGTATCTTGGAATAAAGTCTTTCTATCTCTAGTGGGCGATAAACCATGTTGAAATCTTCACCGATAATCATAAAAGGTTTAGAGTAATGCTGGGTGAACTCAAGAGTCTCATAAAGGAATTTAATTTGCCCATTATTGGGTGCATACACATTCACTAGGATAAATGAGGAGGAAATGTAATCACAGTCAAGGATTATGAACCTTCCATGAGGGTCAATGTGTGTATTTTTGACCTGAATAGGGCAAGATTTTCTAATAAGGATTGCTATTCCAGCCTTCCCAGTGGGGTCAGAGGCAAGGTAGGAAGTGGTAAAATATTTAGAGGCAAACTTCAATGCACCCCCCCAGCACAGAAGTGTGTTTCCTAGACCATAATCACATCTCCCCCTTAGGATTTGAATTCTTTTAAAGCCAACCATCACTTTTGTATAGAATTTAGATGCTTCACATTGTAAGAAAGAATACGTAATGCCATAATGACATGACAATATTAAAGGCAAGCATGAGCTTAGAATAACAAAAAGAAAAGAAAAAGAAATAAAATGAGGCAAAAGTAAACATATTCAGATATCTAAAAAGACATAGACCTCAGTAATAAAAATAAGGCACCTGGAATTGACCTACAGAGATAACAATCGGGCGTGCATATGGTCATACAAGGACCTGAGTCAGGTCTCAAGGAAAAAAAAAAACAACATCAGAAGTCATGAGAAGCAGGCACATCTCCAGAGGCTAGGGCATAAGCCATAGGCCATGTAGGGAAACATGGGAGCCTCCAACAGGGAACTCAGGAGGAGGGATCCCTCTGCTCTCCTTTAGAGATGGGTGAAAGACATAAGAGAACATCATAAAAAAAAAGCACATGTAACCTGAACAAAGAAAAAAATAGAACCCCATGGGTATGAGAATTGTTGCCCAAAAATAGGGTAACATAAAACTTAATGTCCAGACCAGAAAGGCGTACAGCCTAAAAATGAGAAAATAAGGAGAGGTGAAAGAAAAACCCCAGATCTTCTCATGTCACATCAAGGGGGTTGCTTGGAAAAATGGGATCGTTGAGGTGTGGAGGAGGATTTCCTCGACTGCCCCTCAGTGGGGGTCCAAAGCCAGCGGGTAGTAGAAGGCACGGGATGCCCAGATGAAGGAGGGAGGAGCAGATCCTCTTCAGGCAGTGATAGAAAGCCCAAGCTTTTAATGAAAGCATAACCTTCCTGAAGATCCCCCGGATTGTGCTGGACACCCTCCTGGGTGATGATGAGGCAAAACGGGAACCCCCAGTAGTACAGAACATGATGATATTGCAGGTGGGCAGTAAAAGGGTGTAGGTTACATCACTTGGCAAGTGTGATAGGTGAAAGGTCACTGAAAACATGGATCTTTGTGCCTTTATATTCAAGCTGTGACTTGTTGTGGGTAACCAGGGTTAGCGCCTCTTTACTATCATAATAATGAAACCGCACTATTACATCCCTGGGCCTTGCACCAGCAGGGGGTTTAGGACCCAAGGGTCTGTGAGCCTGGTCCAAAGTGCCAATCAATGTCTGCAATAGTAGGTGCAAATGTATTAAAAAGGCCCAAGAGATATGAGCAGTGATTGTCGTCACCTACAGTTTCTGGAATACCACAAAAACTCAGGTTCTGGCACCGCTCTCTGTTTTCCAGGTCTTCCTGCTGTGATTGCATTTGGTAAACCGAGTGCTTTAAAGTTGAATCTTCTTCCTCCAGTACCTGTACATATTGCACCAGGTCATCAAACTTATTTTCCAAAGCATCCGTACGTTCACCTATATGGGTGATTTCCCCCCGCAATAGGAGGGGGGGAGTGGGTACCTAGTTTTGACAGGTACCCAGTTCCCACTTCCGCCCCTGCCGCCTAGGTGACTCCTCCTCTCCCCCTCCCTCCCTGCAATCTTTTGGGATATGTCACAAGTCTCAGAAGTTTGCTTGGCCATTCAGGACAGCGCATTGTGACTCGCACATGGGCAGTGCGCACCCTGCTGTGAAGTTGCAAGTTTTCACAGCCGGGTGCCCACACTAGTGATTCCGGTGCAGAGCAGAGGCAGAGGGGAGAGCCAAGGCTTCGGGTGGCCGAATCGCTAGACTGTGGGACAGGTGAGTGTGTGTTTATTACAAGTCAGCAGCTACACTTTTTGCATTTGTATTCAACCCCCTATACTCTGATAACCCTAACTAAAATCTAGTGGAACCAATTGCATTCAGAAGTAAACTAATTAGTAAATAGAGTCCACCTGTGTGTAATTTAATTTCAGTATAAATGCAGCTGTCCTGTGAAGCCCTCAGGTTTGTTAGAGAACCTTAGTGAACAAACAGCATCATGAAGGCCAAGAAACACACCAGACAGGTCAGGGTTAAATTTGTCTAGAAGTTTAAAGCTGGGTTAGGTTATATAAAAATATCCCAAGCTTTAAACATTTCACGGAGCACTGTTCAATCCATCATCCAAAAATGGAAAGAGTATGGAACAACTGCAAAGCAACCAAGACATGGCTGTCCACCTAAACTGACAGGCCGGGCAAGGAGAGCCTTAATCAGAGAAGCAACCAAGAGGCCAATGGTAACTCTGGAGAAGCTTCAGAGATCCACTGCTCAGGTGGGAGAATCTGTACACAGGACAACTATTAGTCATGCACGCCACAAATCTGGCCTTTATGGATGAGTGGCAAGAAGAAAGCCATTGTTGAAAGAAAGCCATAAGAAGTCCTGTTTGCAGTTTGCAAGAAGTCATGTGGGGACACAGCAAACATGTGCAAGAATGTGATCTGGTCAGATGAGACCAAAACTGAACTTTTTTGGCCTAAAAGAAAAATGCTATGTGTGGCGGAAAACTAACACTGCACATCACCCTGAACACACCATCCCCACCGTGAAACACTGTCGTGGCAGCATCATGTTGTGGGGATGCTTTTCTTCAGCAGTGACAGAGAAGCTGGTCAGAGTTGATGGGAAGATAGATGGAGCCAAATACAGGGCAATCTTAAAAGAAAACTTGTTAAAGTCTGCAAAAGACTTGAGACTGGGGCAGAGGTTCACCTTCCAGCAGGACAACTACCCTAAACATACAGCTAGAGCTACAATGGAATGGTTTAGATCAAAGAATATTCATGTGTAAGAATGGCCCAGTCAAAGTCCAGACCTAAATTCAATTGAGAATCTGTGGTAAGACATGAAAATTGCTGTTCACAGATGCTCTCCATCCAATCTGGCAGAGTTTGAGCTATTTTGCACAGAAGAATGGGTAAAAATGTCACTCTAGTTGTCCAAAGCTGGTAGAGACATACCCAAAAAGACTTGCTGCTGTAATTGCAGTGAGAGCTGGTTTACAAAGTATTGACTCAAGGGGGCTGAATACATATTTATTTGTAAAAGATTTTGAAAACCACTTATCATTTTCCAGGTCACTTAACATGGAAGGTTTGGTAAAATAACATTCAATAACAAAATGCAAACCCATAGCAGGGTTTCATGAGTGAGGAACCAGTACTACAATTGATCAGAATGTGTCACAATGTGTCATAAATATGCACTATCCCCATACCAAAGACAGATCTGTGTCTAGTGAGAAGGGAATGAGGCTCTCTTTCCCTGCCAGATAAATATTTTGAGAAGACTTTAAGTATGAATGAGGAGTAGGAATATGACTGGTCCGAAACAAATATAGGATTTGGAGAAGAATGAGCATCTTGAAGGCTGCTAGCCTTCCTGCCCATGACATTTCTACTTTCACTTTCACTGAGTTCTATCACTAATTTAGGTATAAAGGGTTTGTAGTTTGCTTCAGTTATCATGGAAATAGAGGGTGTTATGTGTATTCCTAAATGGGGATGCTTTTTTTGGGACAAATGTAAGGAAGTTGGGCTTGCAGTGGGAGGGACCTAGGGCAGGGAATACCCAAGTTTAAAATTAGAGACTTGGTGTAATTCACTTTGTAAAAGGAGATTGAGCTGAATTCAGTCAAGAAGACATGGGCATTAGGAAGTGATGATTCTGGATCAGTTAACACCAGGATAAATTACGTCATCAGCAAATAGTGTGTGACCTACCCGCTAGGTTGAAGCTTGTTATATGTGGACTAAAATAGATACTTTCTGCCAAGGGTTTGATCATTAGATTAAAGATTAGAGGGGACAAAGGTCATCCTTGGGAGTTTGCTATTTGTGATCTGGAAGGTTTAGATTGAGGGCTAGAGGTAAACACTTGAGCTGAGGAAGCAGAGTAAAGGGCAAGCATGGCAGTGATAATCTTACCCTGGAATCCAAATTTTTTAAGGACTTGGTGCAAATACCCCCAATGAACCAGGTCAAATGCCTTCTCCGCATCTATGGAAAGAAGAAGAGAAGGCGTTTGACTCTGTTCCGCATGGCAGATGATATTCAACAATCGCCTGGTAGTGTCAGAGGTTTGCCTACCTGTTATAAACCCAATTTGGTCAGCTTACACTAGTTAAGGCATGATGGCCACCAAGCGGTGGGCAAGAATTTTATCATATAATTTAATGTCTGAATTAAGGAGAGAGATGGGTCTAAAGTTTGCTGGGGAATTGAGTTCTTTTCCTGGTTTGGGAATAGTCACTATGTGTGCCCTCTGCATCTCTGGGGGGAAATAAGCTTTTGCAGCAGCTGTTTTATACATTATAGCAAGATGTGGGGCAAGGTGTTCTCCAAAGATCTGATTGTATTCATTAGAGAAACCATCCGGGCCTGGGGATTTAACTTTTAGTAGGGACTTAATTACATTAAATGGTAAGTTTATCTTTACAGAAAAACTTGTAAAGTGAACTTACACATGACACCCTCCTCTCCTCCCCAGTCCCGCTGACCTGGAGCACAGTGATCTTCCACTCGTCTAGCCACCTCACCGGCCGGGGGCTTAGAAATCCCATTGGCAAAATCTCCTAAATGTACCTCATCAGAAGGTATGCATAGGAGCATTCTAATTGGTGGGCGCCGTCACACGTGCGGCGCTGACCAATCAGGACCCACGTGGCCCGTCCTGTCACTGCAGGGGAAGAGGAGAGAAAGCCGCGGGGATTTCAAGTCCCCTGACTGGTAAAACGGCTGTACGATCTATCAGGATGGGAGATTGCCACACTCCAGATTAGCGGGACCAGTTGCGATGGGGACAGGGTCCAGTGTAAGTTCACCTTACAGATTTTCTATAAAAGTGAACTTTAAGTTCCTTCTGATCTGTGAATGGGTGATTAAGATCAGACAGGTCAGTAGGAGTTAGTGAGGGAAGGCAGAGTCGATCTAAAAAGGAAGCGGTTGCAGATGTGGAGGGTTGCAGGGTGCTAGGATCATCTCTCAAGTTATACAGTGATGCATAATAATCAGCAAAGGTGTCCGCAATATCTTGAGGATTGGTAACCCTCTTCTTTGTGATGGAATTAAATATATGGGCCATTTTAAATTTGGTATGTTGCACTTTAAGACCAGACACCAAAAATGTACCTGCTCTTTTGTGTTTGGCATAGTATTTGAGTTTAAGTTGGTTTTCATTCAAGAGAGTACAAAATTCAAGTCTCAATTTACTGAGCAAACTAGCAATAGCGGGACTAGGAGAGGCTTTATTTTGGGCTTCCATGCAGTAAAAGTGTCAGACACTGGGTTGAGACAAAAATATTCCCTGAGATGCTGAAGGATCACATAATTGGTATTAGATTCCTTGGGTATTTTAGCATTGCAAAGCCATATGTGGGTAGGGGGACATGAGTTTTCCTCTGTGGGACACTGTGGCATGGTTTGACCAACTTATGTCTGCAGTGACAGAGGAAACAATCTTTTGCAAGAGCCACTTGTCAACTAAAAATAAATCAATGCATGAAAAAGAATAGTGTTTTCTCAGTTGCATGGAGGCAACTCCAAGCATCGTAGACATCTTCTGCAAGTATGAGAGAGTGCAGTGAAAAAGAAGAAACTCCCTGAGCAGCGAATGAGTCTAGATGTGGATCCATGGCTAAATTCAGATCACCACACACTACGAAGAAACCACTTCTAACCTTATGCAATTTAATAAACAACTTAAGGAAAAATTGAGCTGGATGGGAATTAGGAGCATACCCACCTGCAATAGTATAACGTATACCATTAATGTCACAAACCAAGATATTGTATCTTCCTCCATCAGCAACAATCGAGGAATACAGAGTAAATGCAACTGAATTCTGAATTCTTGACAGCAATAAGAAACCCCCCCCCCCATTTTTTTAAGGATTAATTGGCCATGAACAGGTGAGGAAAGTCCTTGTGCTGGCATTTTGGAGCCGAAGATTCTTGAAAATGCGTTTCTTATGCTACAAGAATATCAGCTTTTGAGGCAATGGCTTCTTTCCACAATTAAAATCTCTTAGCCAGGTGATTTAGGCCATGGGTATTAAGTGAAATGATTTTAAAGGTCATTCCAACAAAGAGTCAGGAAGGACCAAAAGAGTGACACACTTCGCCTGCGAGGTTCCTAGTAGTCAAAGGACAGGTGTAAGGAATGTTCATCGAGCCAGGATTCCAAACAGAGGGCTTGTAACCTGAGGTACAAGGTAAATGAGAGTGTCTACACAAGAAAAATCTTCTAAAGAGCACCAACAGGGCACTCTGGTGCTAGAAGAAAACATAAAATCATAAAAATGTTAAGTCCCGTGAGCAGGGGCGTATCATGAAATGAGTGGGCAAGATAGAAAGTGGGCCCCAGGCATTGACAAAAAACAAATGTGGTGCGTATGGAGGTGGGTAGTATGTGCAGGAGAGGAGTGCTGAGTTTATGAAGGTGGGTAGTATGTGCAGAAGAGGAGTGTGGAGTGTATGATAATGGGTAGTATGTGCAGGAGAGGAGTGTGAAGTGTATGGAGGTGGGAAGTATGTGCAGAAGATGAGTATGGATTGTATGGGGGTTGGTATTATGTGCAGGAGAGGTGTGCGGAGAGTATGGAGGTGGGTAGCATGTACAGGAGAAGAGTATGGAGTGTATGGAGGTGGGTATTATGTGGAGATATATTTATATATATATATATATATATATATATATATATATATATATATATATATATATATATACGTATAGAGTAATCCAAACAGTAAATAGAGGTATCACCCTCTATAGAGCAGAAATATATTGAAAGTGGTTAACAATAATTTAGACTTCAGAAGTCCCACTGGTGATCCTATTAACACCTCTACAGATCAGAAAATGTATTACAGAATAATAAAAATTGTAACATATAAAGTCCTAAACAGGATTATATTTAAAACTTTTTGTCTTACAAATGTTATTTACCTGTAATTCCTAGATAATGAACGTCATTGAAGCTTAAATTGACCATTACTCGAGTGCAAACTATCCTGGTGATGTTTTGTGTGTTCTTTCAATTTTGTTTGTAGATATAGAAAATTGAGTACTGTCCGTGATACTTTTTTTATTTGCACTAACATACAATTTTTCAGGACAAGCTTTCGGGGTATGTCCCCTTCTTCAAGGTCCAAGCAGTGCTTGGACCTTGAAGAAGGGGACATACCCCGAAAGCTTGTCCTGAAAAATTGTATGTTAGTGCAAATAAAAAAAGTATCACGGACAGTACTCAATTTTCTCTGTCACAATTGCACTAATACGGCTACAATCAAATCAAGTTTGTAGATATGGTAGTTTAGTAGAGCCACTTAACTATGTTATTTAGTTTTAAAAAGTTGTTAGTTCAGACCTGTTCTAGAGTTTACAAAGTAATTACAGAGCAATCATTAGTCAAGTAGATAAACCATAGAAGTTGACATAAGTGAATTACCAGTCCAGATTGAAACCATTATGATGCACTAGGTAGAAGTAAATTATAATGTTACTTTAACAGTGACTGAACACCCAACAAGTCAAGTATATGTGTTAATGCATGTTGTAGCTTTATAGTTTTAATTAGCATCTCCTAGGAATTCAATTATGCGTCACACTATTTTTCTGGCATTCTTAGTAGGTGCCTTTTTTGTGGCAATGAAATCTATGCCTGAAAAACACCTAAATAGCAGTATTTTTTTTTGTCTTCATAAATTAAATACATAATCTACCCTGAAGTTTGACTCTTAACAGCTAACCTAATACTTAATCCCCCAAAAAAACTTTCAAATGTCCTAATCTTAACACTAAAAATGATTGCTGATATATTCCTAGCAGTTAACACTATCCCTGTCCCTAGCTTTAATCACTAAACATAATCCTCTAATATATGACCCTAAGCTTAGCAATGACTTAACCCTTAGCTTAGGTAAACCTGAAAACTGGATTATCACCTAAACTACCGGTCTGATACAAACCCTACGCGCCAACATTATTAGCACTTACTCATCACAAACTCGATTCTGAGTAGTAACAGTACTAAAATTGCAGCGTATAAAACATCTGTATATTGCAGTCTCCCAGGGCCCTTATCTGCCTTAGATGCAGTATATTTAGTACCTAACAGACCTGGCTAATGCAAATGTATCTGATTTAAAGTGTAGTAAATTACCAGAATCACTGACACAATGGGGTTGATTTACTGAAGGCGGAGAGTGCAAAATCTGGTGCACTTGTGCATGGTAGACAATTGACTTCTAACTTTAACTTGTTCAATTAAGCTTTGACAAAAAAACCTGGAAGCTGATTGGTTTCTATGCAGCGTTGCACTCGATTTTGCACTCTCCACTTATAGTAAATCAACCCCAATGTATTTTCATTATGTGATTAATGGAAGTTAGCAGTGTCTATTCAGATTAAACCTATTTTGTAATATTAAAGGATAATTCCACCCAAAGCTGATATTTTATCTTTGGCAGATAGTAGAAAGTTAAATTGCATAACAATGTCTTATATCTCTCTTTCAAGATTCTGTTGGCGAAAAAGTTGTGTGAATTTCTGGGTTTACAGACCTGCTATTGTCAACCCTCCTTGTTGTATTTATATATTTCATACAATAGAGGGTGTAACAAGAGGTGCTTGAACATTAAAATGTGGACAACAACACTGAAAGCTCACAGGTAGACAGGAACAGACTCAGGAATTAGGGGAATGCCACAGGGAAGTCCCGTCATGTCCCGTGCGTCAGAGGGGGTGGGGTCACCGGGTAGCCCGCCCCCCATTATTTAAGAACCGTCAGACAAGGAGACGCCGTCACACAGCAGGAGCCTCCCTCCATGCCAGCATGGATGCGGAGCGGCCCGGAGAAGAAAATGAAGAAGAGAAGAAGAAAGAAGAGAAGAGGATGAAGAAGAAGATGAAGAGAAGAGCGGGAGCCTCCCCCCATGCCATGGGTGCGGAGCGGCCCGAGGAGAAGAAGATAGAAGACGCCGCGGAGGAGATGCTGGACGAGAACGCCGGAGGAAGAACCAGAAGAGCCAGAAGAACCAGAAGAAGAAGAAGATGAAGGAAGATAGAAGAAAGAGGAAGCATTTAAATAAAGGAATTGTCAAAAACTGTCTCTTGTCATTTTTAACATTTTTGACAGTTTTTTAGTGAAATGGTAGGGGTAAGTACCCCCTTACCATTTCACACAGGGGGGGGCCGGGATCTGGGGGTCCCCTTGTTAAAGGGGGCTTCCAGATTCTGATAAGCCCCCCGCCCGCAGACCCCCACAACCACCGGCCAGGGTTGTGGGGATGAGGCCCTTGTCCTCATCAACATGGGGACAAGGTGTTTTGGGGGGCTACCTGGCCTGGTACGGTTCAGGAGGAGAGGGCCGCACTCTCATCCCCCCCTCTTTTCCTGTGGCCTGCCAGGTTGCGTGCTCGGATAAGGGTCTGGTATGGAATTTAGGGGGAACCCCACATCATTTTTTTTTTAATTTTGGCTGGGGTTCCCCTTAATATCCATACCAGACTTGAAGGGCCTGGTATGGAATTTAGGGGGACTCCCACGTCATTTTTTTTTTTTAATTTTGGTTCGGGGTTTCCCTGTGGGGAATTCCCATGCCATTTTTATCAATGGACTTCTATGTGTATTGTCGGCAATGCAATAGCCACGGGTAGTTTTAAATGGGTTTTTTCCTTCCAAATGTCATTTTGCTGTCAGGCTGTTCTAAACACGGGAAACATGCGCCCCTTTACAGGCATACTATAGACACCCCCCAGGTACGAAATTTAAAGGGATATTACACTTTTATTGTTTGACTTTAAGCATTATTAAAATCACTGCTCCTGAAAAAACATCAGTTTTTAAAACTTTTTTTTGCATTGATCCATGTCCCCTGGGGCAGGACCCGGGTCCCCAAACACTTTTTATGACAATAACTTGCATATAAGCCTTTAAAATTAGCACTTTTGATTTCTCCCATAGACTTTTAAAGGGTGTTCTGCGGCATTCGAATTTGCCGCGAACACCCCAAATTGTTCGCTGTTCGGTGAACTTGCGAACAGCTAATGTTCGAGTCGAACATGAGTTCAACTCGAACTCAAAGCTCATCCCTAATTAAGAGATGAAAGCTATTGGCTACTGCCCCGTTTATAGTCCCGACATATGTGTTTTACGTCACCGCGTTGAGAATGATCAGAATTTCTGACAATTTTGTGCGACCGTGTGTATGCAAGACAAGTTTAAACCAACATCTGTCAAAAAAAATCCATGGATTTTGTTTTCGGAATGTCTGATCAACGTCCGATTGTGTGTACAGGGCATAAGAAGTCTGGGGCTGACTCAGATCAGTCTCCACCTCTAACTAATCTATCATATTTGGATAGATTAATTTACAATTTTATTGTTATGTAAGTTAGTCAAAGAAAATCTCACAAAATCAAAAACAAAAACAAAATGTTCCACAATATATACAGCCATATTATATTTTGTCATCTGGAGAAAAATTGATCTGCTGACCTTTATCCAGCGATGATTAGCCTCCTTTAGTCCACTTTCAATTTTTCTTTTTTCTTCAGAAGATATTGTGGCACTTCCTATAGCTGTTCCACCAAATTCATTCAGTTGTTTCAACACTTCTTTGCATGGCTGAAGTTCGCCCACTTTAAACTGTTAGAATAAAATAATAAAATAAAATAAATTGTTTTTTTAACCACTTCAGGTCCGGAAGCTTTTACACCCTTCATGACCAGGTCATTTATTTGCTATTTACTACCCTAGTTTAACTGGCGATTGCTCAGTCATGCAATGCTGTACCCAGATAAATTTATATCATTTTTTTTAAACAAATAGAGCTTTCTTTTGGTGGTATTTGATCACTACTGGGTTTTTTATTTTTTGTGATATAAATAAAAAAGGCCAACATTTTTTTTTTAAATCCCAATATTTTTTACTTTCTGCTGTAAAACAAAAAAAATCTAATTTGTTCATAAATTTTGGCCAAAATGTATTCTGCTACATTTTTTTGATACATAAAATCCCAATTAGTGTATATTGATTGGTTTTAATGACTTATAATGGGACTGCAAAATTGTGACGGAAAATCTGACATTAATTAATGCTGGGGGAACTGCCACGGACATCACCAGTAACATTAATACAGTATTAATACTATACACTGCCACTGTACTAATGACAATAGCTTGGAAGGGGTTAACATCTAGGGTTATCAAGGGGTTAAATATGTGCCTAAAAACATGTAATGTGTGCAAATTGTGCTGCTTTTACTGGCTGATCTCTAAGTTTCTTTGCAGGCATGAGAAACACAGAGATTGTTCCCTGTGTACAGAGCTCTGTGTTGAATGTCAGTACAGAGCTCTGGGCTTTGAATGTACGCAGCCGATCAGCATGTCCCGAATCATTGGCTGGGACTTGCTGACAGGCTCCCGTTGTGTGCAATCACAGCGGGTGCCGGCAGGGGGCGCCCTAAACCTGGAAGTAGGTTGCTTTGCCTATAGCGGGTGCTTGCTTGCAGTACATTGCAGGGTGGACAGTCACTATGTGGTTAATTGAGCAAACCCTATTCACAGGAGGGGCAGCAGTTCTGACAAATGACAAGACAGAGCCTGCATTTTAAGTGTGATGCAATTTAGGCATGGTTTACATGCCTTCTCGGTGCATTACCATAGTAATATATAATAGCAATTTCATGAAAGCTCATCAAACTTGCATTAAGCAGGACTTTTTTTTACGAAATGCACCTAAAATGCATCTAAAACACACAGGTATTCATGTGAATTGCAGTTTTCTATGTTTCTACTAAGTCCTGGAGTAAAAATACCTGTTTCCTGCCACCAGTCTACAGAGTGGGGCTTATGCTCTCAGTCATGAAACAATAATCTCTTTGCAGAGGTCCAACAGTCAGAACTAGAACTCTCTAATTAATGGGGTCATGAGCTTTGTTGATTGTAGATCTATAGGTCTGATTTAGTAGGGGATGTGTAGAAAGCTCTGCAATGAGACTGCTGCTTCTCCACAAAGAGCAAAGGTCACTCTCTGCAGCTAGTGGTAGCACATTGAAAAAAGAATAGAATAATGCGGTGCTCTTAGGTTACAACAATCTTATGTAAAGTCATGAAGCAATGTGACAGTAGTATATGGATAGTGAACAGTGACACTACACAATGGTTAAAAATAATATAAAAACAATTAGAGTTAAAAACAATTAGAATATAAAATGCAAATAAGTATATCTGTCCACAGAGGGCTGTCAGTTCGGAGTAAGAATGTACAAGAACTCTGAAATGGAAAAAGGAAAGAGAACAGCGCCCTCTAAGTGCAGTATACAGGCTGGTTTCATCGATAAAAACATTGTATAAAAACACTCACAAAGGTGAAGAAACAAAAGGCATGATGGATCATCCACTCCCGATGGCCGGGTAAAAGTGGGGGAGGTCCGTAAGATGTGGCGGTGGCTATGTCTCCTGGATCGGATCCTATGCCGGTCACTGTGCTGCCGGTGAATAGGAGAGAGGATCGTTGGAAGACACAGCTCGCTGTGGTGGACATCACTTCCGGGTCGGGTCAGCGGGAGGTGCTCGCATTCGGGACATGCGTGTCCCTTCCTCAGGCTTGAATGGCGACTATCTTCAGTGTGGGCATATTATAGCCGCACAACGCACGGTCAAATGGTTAGTTGCCATGGAGACAATGTACACAACGTAACACACAAGAAGAAGGGGGAAGGGAGGGGGGTAGAACGGGGGATGAGACCATTACTATAAGCGACCTAGTTGGTGTGTGTGGGGCAATGCAGCAGATGGGGAAAAGAGGGGGAGGGGGATGGGGGGAAGAAGGGATGGACTGAGGAGGGAGAGATGGTGTAGGAAAATTGGTGGGTAAATGGATTGCAGAGGATATAATAGCTGAAATTTGGTAAGATGGTAATTAGATGGATGGAGTAGATGATGGCTCAGAATGATAATAACGAAAATAAAATAAAATTATTAAAAAAAAATTGAAAAAATGATGACTGGGAAAAAATGGCTAAAAAAGTGTGTAGATGAAAATAACAATGAAAATAATTATGAAAAATATTATAGAAATGTAAATTAGAATAGAAATCAAGTAAAAAACGTTTTAATGAATATAATTGGTAATAAAGATAAATGGATAGAAAATAAAAATAATAAAAGTAATTGTAAATAATAAAACTAAAAATAATCATAATACTAAAAATGAAATAAAAAAAAAGAAATAAAATAAAATAAAAATAATAAAAATAAAAATAATAATAAAAATAAATTTTAACATAAAATAAAAATAAAAATAAAAATAGGAATAAGTAGAAATGGGGGGAGAAGTGAAATGACTATTGGGAAGGAGAGATAAGACTAGTAAAAGTCTGGATCGGATGGTGATGTGTGGATGTGGCAATAAAACAAGAAAACACAAACTTAAAAAAACAAACAAAAATCTAAACAAAAATATCAGCTGGATCGGACTAAAGGATGAGAAAATGGACCAAATTATGGGTGAGAAAGGTATATTAGGAGTTGCACAAGGGTGATGTGTGATATGTAACGTATGCATATCTGTATATGCAAGAGGCAACCTAACAGAAGTGCCTTGGCGTTATTATTTGAGAGAACAGATAAAATGCTGGGGGTTGTGTATTGTCTGAATCATAGTAAGGTGTTGATTTCTATGGTTTTGTTGAGGCCTCCAGGGTATAAAGAATCCAGGGTGTAAATCCAATAATTCTCTCTTTCGCAGAGTTTTTTGTATCATTCAGTTGGAGGGTGTTCGGAATGGCCTTGAGTATCCAAACTCGTAATCCAATGGAGGACTGGCCGTGAAATTCCAGGAAGTGTCTGGGGACGCTGTGTTTGTCCTTTCCCTGTTTAACCAGGTTGCGGTGTTCTCCAAAGCGTTTACGTAGGGGTCAGATCGTGTGGCCGACATACAATAGGTTACAAGGACAGGTCAAACAATAGATTACATATTCAGTGGAACATGTGAAGAAGTCTGGTATTATATATTGTTCGCATTTGTGGGTGAAGTCCTTCTGTCTATGTGTAACGTGGGTGCATGTTAGACACAGAGGTTTCCTGCATTGGTACATACCCTTGATGTTAAAGAAGGTTACGGATGTACTGGTGATGGGGCGTGAAGATTTAATCTTACTTGGTACTATTTTTGCTCTGATATTTTTTGCTCGTCTTTAGATGATTAGAGGACGGTCACTGACTGTAGCTTTGTGGTGAGGATCTTCTCTCAGAATAGGCCAATGTCTATGAAAGATTTTTTTCCATCTTCTTGAATTTGTTATGGAACTGTGTCACGAACCAACTGTGTCACGAACCGGGTGTGTTGGGGGTTATCTGTAGGTGAGACTTCTTTTTTTTTTTTCGAGCCATCATCTACTCCATCCATGTAATCTAATTACCATCTTACCAAATTTCAGCTATTATATCCTCTGCAATCCATTTACCCACCAATTTTCCTACACCATCTCTCCCTCCTCCATCCATCCCTTCTTTCCCCCATCCCCCTCCCCTTCTTTTCCCCATCTGCTGCATTGCCCCACACACACTAACTAGGTCGCTTATAGTAATGGTCCTCTATCCTATGCAGCACAGTGAACCAATGGTGTGACCAGCATAGGAACCGATCCAGGAGACATAGCCACTGCTACATCTTACGGACCTCCCCCACTTTCACCCGGCCATCGGGAGCGGATGATCCATTATGCCTTTTGTTTCTTCACCTTTGTGAGTGTTTTTATACCATGTTTTTATCGATTAAACCAGCCTGTATACTGCACTTACTGGGCGCTGTTCTCTTTCGTTTTTCCATTCCAGTGGTAGCACATTGGCCTTTCTTCTCCAGATGTGGCTGCCTTAGCTAGAACAATTGGAAGCCGTTAAAAGATTGAACGCCTTTTTTATGCATTTGAAATGTATTTAGCTGGTTTAAACCAAAGGTTTAGGTATAATAATAGTCTACATCTTGGTTATTATTATTTATTTGCTGTTAACCCATACTTTTACAAACTTTTTTTTGTAGCAAATGGCTAAAAATCTAACATAATCACTGATGCCCATAGATCTAATCCACCATGTAGGAATATTAAGGGTGAACCCTTAACCTGTGAAAACTGAACAAATAGTGTAATGTGATTTAATAAATACATTTGTAAAGTAACAAGATTTGAGATTGTGATTTTAAAATTTTAGTTTCTTAAATTTGTTAGAGCAGCCCATTGTGAGGCTAATTTTATCCTATATAAGGTAAAACAAATGAATATTAACAGGTTAATAATCACTTGTTTTAACACTAATCCACAATCTGCTAAGAATTCAGTTGATCCTCAGCATCAAAAGCTGTCTTTTGTGAATGGGCAAGACTTCAAGATTAAAACAAACATGTATTTTGCCCAATCAGTGTAAAAGGCAGGCATTTTCAGACATAACAGCATTGCTCCATTTAGTTCTCCTAAACTGGCACTTCTCCAAGCTATAAATGGAGTAACAGCGGAGTGAAAGGAAGGTTAGATTACATGGCTGGGGAGGAGATTGTTAGCGTGAACCTGCTGTTGTGCAGGTGCAAAGGTTCACTTTAACCACCTCCATACCAGTCACTTACACCCCCTTCCCGCCCAGGCCAATTTTCAGCTTTCAGCTCTATCATAGTTTGAATGCCAATTATTCAGGCATGCAACCCAAATGAAATTTTTATCATATTTTGAGACAGATGAAGCTCTATTTGGTGAGGTTTTTTTTGCTAGAAAAAAGTGTTTTTCCTAATTTCTATTATAAAATTTAGCAAAAATTCTGCTTCATTTCTTCGGTTAAAAATAACCCAATTCAGTGCATATTATTTAGTCTGTGTGAAAGTTAAAGTATAGATCCTACAAACTATGGTATATAAGTATATTTGAAAATTGATCAATCCCGATGTACTGATGGCCTATCTAATTTCTTGAGGGCTAAAATTTCAGGACTGTACACATACCCCAAAAATGACCCCTTTCTGGAAAGGAGACACCCCAAGGTATTTAGTAAGAGGCATGGTGAGTTTTTTAAAGTTGTAATCTTTCAACACATTGTTTTGAAAATGAAGACAATCATTCATTTTTTTCTTCTACATACTGTCACCAGAGCAGTATCAGCATCATATGACTGGTAACAGTTTGTTGAAAAACATTTTTTTTTCAATGTTTTAACTCTATATACTGTAGATCGATCTATCTATCTATCTATCTATCTATCTATCTATCTATCTATCTATCTATCTATCTATCTATCTATCTATCTATCTATCTATCTATCTATCTATATCCATATATATATATATATATATATATATATATATATATATATATATATATTACAAATTGTTTTTCAAAATGTGACCCGAGCAGTACAGTGTCACCATAGTGACACTGTATGCTCTAGGGAGGTGATCAAGATTTTTTTTCACTATGATTGCTTATTACAGTGAGTAACTGATCACTGTTATAGGGAATCATTTTATGAATGGCATCTATTCTTATGCTATTGTGTACTGTTGTGATAGCTGTGATTGGCTACAGCTGTCGCATGGTACAGGTCTGTTGTGATTGGCCCCTGTATCATGTGACCACTGTGATCAATCACAGAGATCACAATAGTACACAATGAATGTCTATGAATGAAAGCCATTGTGTACTACTGACACGTGATCCCTGTGATTGGTACATGATACCAGGACTGACCCAGTACAACGATCTGTCTTCCGCAGTGTCCAGTCGACACAGAAGGTGGCAGATGATGCAGCTGGGTGGCCCCTAGGGATTGCTCGAGGAGCACACCTGGAGGACGTCATATGACATCCACCCAGGATAAGGAAGCTCTGGCCTCTGCAATCATTTTACAATAGGCTGAGTGGGAAGTGGTTAAAGTAAGTAGACTGGAACTGTGTTTGAGTGTAATTCAAGAACAGGGCTCTTGTAGCCAACAAAAGTACATACAAAAAAGATGATAAACTATACCTTGACTTTTTCCAGTAATTCATTTAACTGAGGCTCATTTCCTTGCTCTGCTGGTGTACTGGCAATTTCCTCGGCATCTTCTAACCACACTTGGAAATTATTTAACTCTTCTTGAAGTCCATATAAGTTCTTCTTCTCCTCTTCTAGTCTGGAAAAAGATGGACAAGCTTTTTATACACTTAGACTAGGGCAGGGCAGCTTAATTTTGTTTAAAAACTAGCTACTTTTCAGTTCTAGCAATATATGCTAAAGTTTTTTTCCTGTGACTTATACTATTTTAGATAGGATAGGGCATGTGCAGAGGGCAAGTGCAGAGGACAAAGCTCTAAGAACCAAAATCTTTACCACTACTATCTCACCTAACAACGCAAATACAGTAAGTAGGTTGTGTTAACTTAGACAGTTGGGCAGGGTTTTAACAGTCCAAAAGTCTAGAGATTTTAAACAATACTTTAACATGCTGTACAGTATGTTATATTTAAATTCAGTTCATGCTAACACCTAAAATAGGTGGTGTAATTTTTGGTGTAAACATCACTTATCTAGAAGTTGCACAGTAAATCTTTTGATATACCCATGGTAAGCAAATTTATATCCAGTTACTATTTTAGGATGACGTTTGAGATATTATTTTTCCATGTATCACACATGTTGTACATTTTACAGTAGATACAGCTGAAACAGCCAAACAGATCAAATATATACGTGGGTTGCTTTAGACCTATTGCACACTGGGCGTTTAGCCCTACTATATGAGGCTCCAGCATTTAGGTGCAGATGGAAGGTAGAGGTGCACTGTCCAGATCCAGCTGCGTGCGTTCAGGGCACTATTCTCTGGGTGCATGCTGCCATACATGTAACCATCTACACACAGGCACCTCATGCACCAGTGTACACGGGGCCTTACATATCAAAAGATTTTTAATTCTGTTTATTCTGTACTTAAATTTACACAGCTCTGCCACACTACACAGCCTGGTCTGGAAGGGACCTGATTTTGCTACAGTAAAGTACCATTCCTAGGTTTTGTCCCTTCCTTAGCCTGTGATTGACCAGTAAAAGAAAATACAGCAGCCTGATAAGCTCATTTGCTCTCTCCTCTCATCATTATAGTCCATGTCAGCACATACACCCAATTAAATAGCTGCTTGTGCTACTTCTCTCTCTCCCAATCTCTGCTGGAAGGGACCTGATTTTGCTACAGTAAAGTACCATTCCTAGGTTTTGTCCCTTCCTTAGCCTGTAATTGACCAGTAAAAGAAAATACAGCAGACTGATAAGCTAATTTGCTCTCTCCTCTCATCATTATAGTCCATGTCAGCACATACACCCAATTAAATAGCTGTTGTGCTGCTTCTCTCTCTCCCAATCTCTGCGGATTGGGATTGCAGGAGGTTAATACTAAGTCAAAATCAGGTACTTAAAAGAGAAGTAAGGGACTTTTTTCAGTATCATACTTACCTCAGTGGATGCAGAATTGGTCCAATGCTGAATCTGTCCCCCGCCACCTCTACACTGAGAACCAAGTGATCGAACACCGCTGATTGCTTGGTTCTGCTCCCTGAGCAGAGATCTGCTGACTGTCAATCAGCAGCTCCCCTCTCTGCTCCCTCCTTGCTCACTTGAGCACTGAGCTGTGGAGTGGGGTGGGGAGAGGCTGTCTCAGGCTCTCAGCGGCTCACTGAAAGGCTGAGATGGGTGTCAGTCCAGGCACCTGAGGGATCCAGATTCCCATTGTCATGATGACATGGTGCCTGGACTGATTTCTGTGACGTCAGCAGAGAGCGGACTTCAGTCTGCTCTCTGCTGAAAATGGGTCACAGGAGTGCAAAATGAATTCCACTCCTGTGATCCATAGGAGAAGCCCAGCCAAAGGAGCTTTGGCTGGACTTCTGCTTTAAGCACTTGCTGACTGCCCTATAGCAGTTTTACTGCTATAGGTCAGCCGCTGTGAGCAGGATCACGTATATGTACTTGATCCTGCACTTCCTATTTAAACAAGGCAAATGGCTGTTCTGACAGGAGGGAAGGCATGGATCCTGCTTCGCTGCAAAGCAGCGAAAAAAATACATTTACTGATGTATCAATGAATACAGAGCTTCAATAATTTTCTACTTTATATCTAGCTGGAGCACAGACAAATATAAAAGGAAAATAATATTTGGTGATAAACACAACACACGATCATAAACTCTGCATAATCTTGAGATGCGTAAATTTAAAAGGTTCTGAGTGGTAAATTAGCTTACTTAGGAAACCCATAGTGCAAAGGTAGAATAGTCAATGGACAATTTGGTGTGAATCGTGACAACAAAATCTAAATTGAATCTATTCACCCATGTGAGATTTATCCCAAAAATCTAGTTGCAGGAAGAGGTTGTTGCATCAAGTATTGATTTGAGCATTTGCAACCAACACATGTCTACCCTCTACTTTAAATACATTTTGTGTCAGAATATATTTTGCACCATTAAAGAGTTGCATGTGGATGAATAAAACAGTAAAAATTGGAAATTGGAGCTATTAACATTTAAACACTGATTGGCTCCCCCGCTGGCCAATTGGGGCGCACACCCACAGATTGCCGTGTATGAGCCAATGTACAGCTATGGCAATTCGCGCAGCCAAGCCAACCTGCCACAGTAGAACTGCGGCGGCTGGTTGGAAACTGGTTAAACCATCCCAAATAGTCAAGGTTGCAGTGAAGAGTGGGGAGACTGAATCTGAAAGTCCCCTAAAAGTACGGGAGAGCCAGGGGGCATAAGCTAGATTACATCCAGCCATTGTATTTTCCAAGAGAACACATAGTTTTTTACGGGTGTGTAAGTTCCAATTAACTATGCGGAGTAATGCAGCGGATTGGTACTATAACGAGAGGTCTGGGAGACCCAACCCTCCATTTGCCTTTGTACGACACATAAGAACATAAGAGAGGTGTGGAGGTTTCCAATGCCATACAAACTTGGTAACCTCACGTTGAGCCTTAAGAAAGAGGACCCTAGGCAATCGTACTGGGACAATCTGAAAAGGAACAGAAATTTGGGGAGTTTCATCATCTTTAGGATGTTTATCCTGCCGAACCAGGTCCTCCCAGGCCCTTAGCGCAACATTTTTTATTTTGAGTACCATGGTTATACATTGTTTACAAGCTGCTGTGAATGAAAATGCGCCTTTTCATTTATTGTCCCATATTTAATATAATTAGTTGTCTCAGTGGTACTCTTCTTTAAACTGGAGTATGCATGTATCTTTGTGGAGCTTTTTCCCAGTGCAAAAAAAGAAAAGTCTTTACAAAAAAATATATATTTGTGGGATTACCAGCAAATACATTATGCCATTTTCTAATGGGATTAGAAAAGCTAGACAAATATATGCATTTAACAAGCCTGTATTAAGAATTTACAGAATTACACCCTGAAAATTCCATTATTACAAAATCAATGTAGACTGTTCAGTATAGCACTGAAAAAATTAGGAGATGGCTCCATTTCATCTGAGCTGCAGAGAGTTTTGTGACACTTGCTTGCAGACCTGCATAATTCCTCTTTACATTCTGTTTCTAGATGTATTCTGTGTATAGAGGTAGACAAACAATACTAATGATTCAGAGGCTAGCTACCTGTGGTAAACCTAGTCCTAACAATATTTATATTGTTAAGAAAACTACATTTATAAGATAGCTTTTGTGACTCATAATCATTTATGACATGAATTTACAATTCATTCAATTTATATAATATGAAATGGTTTTCTGTTTTGGCTTGAAATATTTAATTGTGTTTAAAACCACAGGTCAAAATCATTCTTTGCATAATCCTCTGCATGACATGTGCCATGTATATTGGTAGAGACAGAAGAGGAATACCACTGATCCTTGCAGGCTAATTCCACCAAAAACCAATACCACAGAAATGGAGATGGCAATCACAGTGAATTTAATAAAATATAGAGCAGATGGGGAGGATGGCAGAGCTGTACAGGCAACCACCGACCAGGTGCTGGGACCTTCACATGCATCCTTTGCAGTGAGTCACATGACATCTGACAAGTTAAATTCCATGCTGAATTCTTGCTGCTTTCTTATATCTATTGGGGAGTAGGGATGAGCCGAACACCCCCCGGGTAAAAAATTTGTTCATACACACGAACACCATTAAAGTCTATGGGACACGAATGTGAAAAATCAAAAGTGCTAATTTTAAGGGTTAATATGCAAGTTATTGTCATATAAAGTGTTTATAGACCTGGGTCCTGCCCCAGGGGACATGTATCAATGCAAAAAAAGTTTTAAAAACTGCAGTTTTTTTCGGGAGCAGTGATTTTAATAATGCTTAAAGTGAAACAATAAAAGTAAAATATTCCTTTAAATTTCGTTCCTGGGGGGTGTCTATAGTATACCTGTAATGTGGCGAATATTTCCCATGTTTAGAACAGTCCCTGCACAAAATGACATTTCTAAAGGAAAAAAGTCATATAAGAGTGCTCACAGCTATAATGAATTTTCAGGTCCAGCAATACAGATAGAATTCATTGAAAAAAAGGCATGGGATCCCCCCAGTCCATTACCAGGCCCTTCAGGTCTGGTATGGATATTAAGGGGAACCCCATGCCAATTTTTTAAAAAGAAAATGACATAGGGCTCCCCCTCAAAATCCATACTAGACCCTTCAGGACTGGTATGGGTTTTAAAGGGAACCCAGCGCCAAAATTAAAAAAATGGCGTGGGGGTCCCCCCAAAAATCCATACCAGACCCTTATCCGAGCACGCAACCTGGCAGGCCACAGGAACAGAGGGGGGATGAGAGAGTGCCCCCCTCCTGAACCATACCAGGCCACATGTCCTCAACATGGGGAGGGTGCTTTGAGGTAGCCCCCCAAAGCACCTTGTCCCCATGTTGATGGGGACAAGGGCCTCATGCCCACAACCCTTGCCTGATGGTTGTGGGGGTCTGACTGTGGGGGCTTATCGGAATCTGGAAACCCCCTTTAACAAGGGGACACCCAGATCCCAGCCTCCCCCCTGTGTGAAATGGTAGTGGTACAAATGTACCACTACCATTTCACAAAAAAGTGTCAAAATGGTACAAAAGACAAGACACAACTTGGGGCAAGTCCTTTATTAAAAAATGAAAAAATAAAAATGTCACACAAAGTCTTCTTCTCTCGCTCCGTGGTGAGATTCCGATAAGCCTGGTATGGATTTTGAGGGGGACCCCTACGCCATTTAAAAAAAAAATTGGCACAGGGTTCCCCTTAATATCCATACCAGACCTGAAGGGCCTGGTATGAAATTTGGGGGGACCCCCACGCAATTTTTTTTTTAGATTTTGGTTCAGGTTCCCCTTAATATTCATACCAGACCCAAAGGGCCTGGTAATGGACTGGGGGGATCCCATGCTGTTTTTTTCAATGACTTTTATCTGTATTGCCATACATGACAATTCATTATAGCCGTGAGTACTTTTAAATTACTTTTTTTCCTTTAGAAATGTAATTTTGTGCAGGGACTGTTCTAAACACGAGAAACATGCGCCAATTTACAGGCATACTATAGACACCCCCCATAGACACACCAAACATATAAGCCTTTAAAATTAGCACTTTTGATTTCTCCCATAGACTTTTAAAGGGTGTTCCACGGCTTTCAAATTTGCCGCGAACACCCCAAATTGTTTGCTATTCGGCGAACAGGCGAACACCCGATGTTCGAGTTGAACTTACGTTCGACTCGAACATCGGGCTCATCCCTATTGGGGAGGACTTTACTGGAGAGATATTCTCATTAGAATTCATGCAAATACTGCAACTTTTACAAAGACAATCAAGGATGTTACACTTGCCCAAAAGATTCTGCATAATGTAAAATAAACAAATGACTAGGAAATCCGGATGCAAGGCTTTACCATGGTATTCTAGGATGATGCATACATGCAAGCTACATAGTGGGAGCATTGGGAGGTTCCTTAAAGATATATATATATATATATATATATATATATATATATATATATATATATATATATATATATATATATATCTTTAAGGAACTTCCCAATGCTCCCACTATGTAACTTGCACTTATGCATCATCCTAAATCTTACAAATCATGTTATCATTTTGATCTGAAAGGTTCCACATGTGACATGGGTGATCTGTGTCATGAGGGTGTACAAGACAGTGAACACTGTGATTTAAAAAAAAACCTGTAAAATTTGAAGTGTATTTATAATGTTGGTAATAAGAATTTTATGCCAATAAATGTAGACTAAATATAATATTCTCCTTAGCTACCACAACAATAAAAAAGTTATTCCCTACTAGCTCTGTATTCAACCAATCATAAGCTATTGCTGTCTGTTTTACAACTGTGGAGTATCACTCTCTATTTGCCCTGCAGACCATTGTCACAGGGACTAAAAATGAGAGAACAGTCAAAATTCTGACATGTCACCAGAACACCATTTTCTACATATTTTTGGTAAAAAAAAATTGCAATAAGCGTATATTGATTGGTTTGCGCAAAATTATAGAGTCTAAAAAATAGGGGATAGATTTATGGCATTTTTATTATTATTTTTTTTTTACTAGTAATGGCGGTGGTCTGTGAATTTTATCTGGATTGCAATATTGCGGAGGACAAATTGGACACTTTTGACACATTTTTGGGAACATTGACAATTATACAGCAATCAGTGCTATAAAAATGCACTGATTACTGTATAAATGTCACTGGCAGGGAAGGGGTTAACACTAGGGGGTGACCAAAGGGTTAACTGTGTTCCCTAGGTGTGTTCTAGCTGTAGGGGGGATGGGACTGACTAGGGGAAGAGAGAGATCGGTGTTCATACTTTGTATGAACACACGATCTGTCTCCTCTTCCCTGAAAGAACAGGGATTTGTGTGTTTACACACACAGATCCCAGTTCTCGCTCTGTCATGAGCGATCGCGGGTGCCCGGCGGGCGTCACGCTCGCCGGGCACTCACATCGGTTCCGGGCACACTGTGCGGGCGCCCCTAGTGGCCAAAAGGCGAAGCGACGTAAAGTAATGTCCTTTTGCCAAGCCGTGCCATTTTGCCACAGTAAAACTGCTGCGGCTGGTTGGCAAGCAGTTAAGTCACATGACAAAAATGAAGAGGGCTTATGGCAGTAATGTGAAAGAAAAAGTCCCAGAGGCTTAGGTAGATGAAAAATAATAATAAATTCTGTGTTCTCAGAATGTTTCTTGCCATAACAAAAATATTTAAAACTGAAACAGTAGGGCTAGGAACCTCCCCCTTCTTTTTTGACTGCATCATTAAACTTCCAAACAGAACTCATAAGCTTTAGTTTTCATTGAAGAATAAAAACTCTAACCCCTAGAGAATCTGAATTCATGGTTTTAGAATTCACTGCTTTGTGCCAGGATAATGGGATTTGAACCATTCACTGCAATTCTTATCTCCATCAAGAACAGTCATGCTTTTCATTACTAATATTTTTTTAGCTGAATATTGTTACACTAAAAGATAACTATTACATAGCTGAACAGTTCTTGTACTTTCAGCATCTTATTTTCATCACTATTGTTTTACTAGGTCTTTTGCACTGCAAAGGTAATGTAGGTGGCAAAATGTTTCACTCCACATTTTATCATTCTTGCACAAGTAAAAGATTTCACAATAAAAAAGGTTACATTTTTCTGCTAATCAAACAACACTTTATTGTTTAAATATTTAGATTGGTAGAATACACTAAGTTGTAAAGAACTTGGACCTAAGGGAAAAAGAGGAAAAAAGTTTACCCCTATTTCTATCCTAAAAATTACGACTCTATAACAGAGTCACACAGGGGATGATCATGCTTTATTTCTACATACCATAGGCAGACCCTATTCTAGGAGGGTCGTGCACACCTGCACAGCCAGAACCCTGGTTGCTGGCAAGATGTGGACACATGGTTGGATGTCTCCCACCCAGGACTCTACAAAGCCTCCAGACTCCAGGACCCATTGCAGGATTTAACAATCTGAGATAAAACTGCAAAGCTAGCTTTCTCTGCTCAAAACAAACTTCCATGGAGCCCCTAAACCTGAAAGGATGACAACCCTGGGTAACACCAGGATCATCTGACACTGTGACATTAAGGGGCAGTAGAGGGATTAATGGACATGAAGGAGCTGTTTTTTTTGCAGGTAAATAAACATAGCACCGGTGCAGTGGCGGGCCTTTTTTTTGTTTTTTTTGGGGGGGCGGCCAGCAGCACCTCAACCCCCCACCTGCTCGCTGTCTGCCAGTCAGTCCGGCACTTACCCCCATCTATGTGACAGGTGGCAGGCATTGATCAGCGGCTCCTCTCCTCCTCCTCACTTTTGCCACGCATTGAGCAGTGGCTCCTCTCTCCTCCTCTCCTCCTAGGCATCCAATAGTATAGTCTGTCCTTTCAGCCAATTGGGTAAAGGGTCTCAACTTCCTGATTGGCCAGGAGGAGGATCAGTGTTACAATAGTGAATATTAATTCGCTATTGCAACACACCTGGATGGGCTCGGTTTGCATTCTCTGCGCCCCAAGCCCACCCTATTTTGAAGCCTATTAATCATGTGCTTAAAAAAAGCACCCTCCATTGGAATTCATGGATCTGGAGTCCTTCAAGGGGTCGGGCTTATGAATGGGGGGGCAGTGCCTGTGTGCTCTTAATGGACAGGCTGCCCATGTTCGGGTGTAAGACAGGTGTCTAAAGAAAGTTGTTTATGCTGCTGAATTGATGAGCACTGCTAAGGTCTGTCTCTGCTGGGAATTAACTACACATTCTTTGGACTGCGACAGCCCTCCTGTGTGTAAAAGCTCTGAGCTGGTGAGACCTTACCTTGTTTGTTTTGTGCTAAAGAATAGTTCACTATAATTTACTGCTGTACTGAAGAAGAGTCATTCTTCCATGTGCTGCTGAAGCACTGTTTTGTTTGTTTTTTTGAGGAATAAAGCTTGTTTCTGTTTATTGGCCCCATGAACTTTACACTCTACATATGCATAAAATAATTCTTAAATTACAGAACTGGGCTTTTAACTAAATACTGTACCCAAAAATAACAATGATGTCACTATAGAAGACAAATTAATGGTTCCATCAATTTTCTAACATTTATTAGAAAAGACAAAATCAAATTGACTGAGAAAGAGGTAGACAACAGGTTTCATTTTCTTTGTATTTTATTTTTCCAGTCAAAAATCATGGCATTTATTCTCATTAGAAGGGAGTTGGCAGAGGCATTGCTTTATGTCCTTGCACCAATCGATAGTCAGCAAACCTAGAACATCAGTATGTGATTTGGGATTAATAGATTATAGCATAAAGCTGTACATGGGATAGATAGCACTTATACTGGATGCACATTTGCCACTGGAATGAACAATTTGTTCCATACAAATTAATAAATTAGGAATATGCCATTGTTTTTAAATTTAGAGATGACCTTAAACACGCTCTGTTTTAAAAAGATAATAATGTACTTTACAGATTTCTATTTTTTTCATGCATTCTTTATTTATGTGTTTTTATCATTACAGAACAGAAATCGTATGTTACAACCCATTACAGAATAGCTTAGGAACATCAAAGGTTGATCAGCATTGCACATCCAAACAAAAGTATGCAATAAGGAAGTATACAATGAACGTAGAAAAAAACGTAAGACTGGATGGAGGTAGGCTTGAACCCCAAATATACAGTTAGGTGGCATTAGGTATAAGCAGTGGAGATCCAGGGGTTCTTATGTGAAAGAATGGGAAGCTTTCTTCCAGCATGACAATTGTATTGCTGTACCTAAGGGGTCTCGATTCACAGTGGTAATGAAAAGTACCATTTGATGGGTAATTTTAAAGGTCCAACATAGAGTGGAGGCCTGACTTGAAGTCTTGACATTTATCTACATAAATAAGGGGGAAGAGGAAGTAAGACACCCAAAGTTACATTGTACATAAGTTACAAAGTTAATAATTACATATCAGCTCCAAAATTTGTCATAGGATGCTGAAAACTGAAGGTTGAGGAAGGCTGGGAAAGATGTCCCTGCCGGGAGCTGAGGGGACGTGGACCTGCGGGCAGCCAAGGTGGAAAACACACCACACTCGAGGGGGGAAATTGATATTCATAGTAGGGTGCATAGTAATGCATGACAGCAACTTCAAAACTGTCTATAAAAATTTGAAAATTAAATTAATCAGTGAGAAGTGTATAATGCTGCTTGCAGGTGACATACAGCCTAAATTACTTAATTAGGTGAGTGAGAGAAAAAAGTGGGCAAGTGTATATGGGAAACCACCAGAGAACCACACACCAGTAGAACAATACAATACAGCACCCTGAAATCGTGACAGACCAATCCTGTCAATGGTTCCAGAAACTGACTAAAGTGACAAGATACAGAAAAGGCAAAAAAAGGAGTGAAAGAAAAAAGTGTACCTTAATTCCCAATACTTGTGATATAGCATCCACGTGTGTTCCATAAAGTTCCCAACATAAAATGAGAGACCATTGACTCCCCCAAGAGTGTAATATATACCTACCATGGCTGATACGCATGACACCCCCAGCATCACGCTGGGTGTATTGAAAAACAAGGGCATTCTCACCAGGAGAGCTGACACATGGTGCCCAGCACCTGGGGAGATGCCTTATGCCGCGTACACAGGGGCAGACTTTTCGACCGGACTGGTCCGACGGAACAAATCCGTCGGACAATCCGACCATGTGTGGGCTTCATCGGACCTTCAGCTGACTTTTTCTGTCGAAAATCAGACGGACTTTAGATTTGGAACATGTTTCAAATCTTTCTGACGGACTCGAGTCCGGTCGAAAAATCCGTTCGTCTGTATGCTAGTCCGACGGACAAAAAAGGACGCAAGGGCAGCTATTGGCTACTGGCTATGAACTTCCTTATTCTAGTCCCTTTGTACGTCATCACGTTCAAAGGAATGAACTTTCGAACGGACTTTAGTCCGTTCGTGTGTGGACAAGTCCGGTCGTTCGAAAGTCCGTCGTAACTCCGTCGAAAGTCCGTCGGAAATAACGTCGGACGTTTGATGCTGAAAAGTCCACCCGTGTGTACACGGCATAACACACACTCGTATTAGAACAGACATAGTCCACAATGAGTCACCAGTTGGTGATGTCATGTGCTCGGAGTGGGGTGTGATGCCGATGCATCACGGGAACGCCCACCCAATCCCCCACTTCAGTCAGTTCCTGGAACATTCTGCACTTTATCCTGAAGAAGTGGAGACTCATCTACGAAACGTGTTGAGCTTATCAGATGCAGTCTTTTATTCACTTATGCCTTTATATTCAAATCATATATATGAATTTTATGTACTATGTGCAATCATGAATTTATCTATTGTTGTCAATCATATGCATATCAGCTTTATATCTCCAATGTACCATGTTTTTTATTAGTATTTTTAGGAATAAACCTATGTACCATTGTGCATCAGTATATTATCTGTGTATCACACATTTCATTCAAAGTTCCAACTCCCCTTTTTCTTTATTGACTCTATCAATAGCCTTAGGGCTGAGATAGGGCAGAGTAGCTCAGATTCAATGTATGAAGCCAACTTGATCACAATGGATATATATTTGTTTAAAATTTGTAAATTAGGGACTATTCTATGAGCCAATATCTTGGCAAAAAGTAGTTGGTGCAATGTTGCACATCTTTTCCCCTCTTTCGGAATTATCAAGATATGTGCCACTAAGGCAAAGGGATGAATGTCCTGCCTTAGGCATAAGGAATGAAATGCCTTCACAAAATATGCAGTCAGTAAGTATTGGAATATTTACTGACTGCATATTTTGTGGAGGCATTTATAATAAGAGAGTGAAAACCCATCCAGGATGGGTGCTTTCCCAGTGTTAGTTGAGTGCCATTAATAATTCTTATGAGTCTATTGGATCATTGAGAGCCTGAGCACTACTTTCATCCAGGGCCAGTAGGCTTGTTCTCATAAAGTAATCTCTAATGTGGTCTATGTGTGTGATTGTTGTGGTGGGATGCTTGTCTGGATGAAGGTTATATAACTTTGTGTAATAATGCCTAAACGCCGCTGCAATCTCCCAGGTCAGGGCAAATTGGATCCAGTGAAAGTGTAAATCGCAGGAACAAAAGTTCTCACTCAATGTTATCAGAGAGTGTTGGCTAGTGAATGACTACAATGGTTTCCAAAATCAAAAAAAAGAATGATGGACCTTAGTGAGTGTCGCTCTTGCCAAAACAGAGAGTACAAAGCTGGAGTCAGCAGCTGACCAGTTCCCTGAAGAATTTCACTGTTAGTTTTTGTGTATGGAGGGATTCAGCTTTATCCAGTGTATTCAAACGAGTAAGTTGGTAACAATTTATCTTTGTTGTGTTTTTATGTTGGGACCCGAGTTTGATTAGTAGACTTAGCATGTAGACTTTATGGGTCTCCCAAATTGTGTGTTGGAATATTTAAGAGGTGGTATTTATGAAAAAATGGTTGTGTTCTCTGCTTTAATCAAGTGATCTTAAAGAAGGGATTCATTTAGGCACCAATTGTAAGATGTATGGGCATCCTCAGGAAATTACCCCATTGTCCGAAAGAGTGATTGTCAGGGCCTGGATTATTTAGACCCCAGAACTCCTTCTGTGTCAGGCAATGTCTCTACTTGAACCTTGTTTGTCTTGAATCCTGAACTCTTTGCTCCTCCCATGAAATTCCTGATTTAAGCCATGTCTCTGCTTTTCCTATTTGCCAGATTATTGCGCTCTCCTCAGCCAGTATCTCACTCCTGTCTTCCCTGCTGCTGTCCATATTTTACTACCACTTCTTATCAACCCTTGGCTTGTTCCTCGACTACACTTCTGCCTGATCCCAACCTGCAACTACTCATTATCAACCTTTGACTGGCTCACTGACTATGCTTCTGTTTGAGCCCTACCTGCTTATCCACTACTGGACCCCAGCTTGCTCACCTCCTGGTGGGGCAATGCTAAGGACCGCAACCTGGTACTAACAAGCAACAAAAACCATCAGGAGCTCTGGTGAACTAAGTACTTCTTAGTTCACCTTCTAAGTACTTCTTAGTACACCTCAGGTGAGCCCACATCATTCACCAGGGTTACTGCCTGTGTAGCTATCTTTCTGGTTGGTGGTAGTTCTGTTACTGCTATGGCAACTGGTCTTTGAGTCTGACCCCTGATCTTGACAGTGATGTTACCTATATTCAACCAGGTGGTAAAATGCAAATGGCAGTGGGAAATAAAAAGCATGTCAATATGAAAGTAACTCCCATGTAATAGAGAGTGGTAAGAATAATTCTTGGTAGTAGGATTGTTTTTAGGTATGTTAAGCCTTCGTATGTTAGGGTAAGTAATGATAATATCAAGCATGTCTCAGGAATAGTGTAGATGGGCAAGATATGTTGTATAATGGCCCATTAAGACCATAGTCCAAAGTAGCTCTGGTGGGGCTGAAGACGAATGGCTTCATAGGGTTTTGATGATATAGAAAGTCTGTATGTATCCAAAACATATGCCAGGAATTCCATCCTTGTGCACCAAGTGAAAGGTGGGGGAAGATAAGAGTGGGGTGGTAAAAAGGTGGAAGGGTAAGAGCATGAAACAAGTTTGATGGCCATATTTTCCATACATTGCAAAACTTATAATGGCTGACAAGCCTTAAAAAGATGCATTAAAGTTGAGTAACTTGGTCTATATTTGTAGGCAATGTCTGGCAATGTAACCAGTAGCTCTGAGAGCACATTTAATTAGTGGGACATGCAGCAATGATGTACATGGCTTTGTCTTCTATCTATAAAGAAAACCTTTCACATGCCCAGGCAGGTAAAAATGATCATATGGTAATAAAATTTGAATTGATCGTCAAAAGAATAGGTAGATCATTTTCTTTAACATAGATCTTATTTTTGTAACATATTTTGGTTTGATTTGACCAAATTTGGAACAGGTTACCTGAAATGAGACATAAATCTTAAAAGACATCAAGAAGTATGAGGGATGAAATTAATGACTTTTCTCCTAAAATATATCAGTTGCCTGGCTGTATCTGGCATCAATTTTGTTTAAATTTGTTGATTTTAATATGTCATATTAATAGATTGTCATTTTAATAGATTGTTAGTGTAGACCCTCACAGTTAATAGTTACAGTCCCAATTGTACAGTACTCATTCCACAAATTATCGCTGGATACAATACCCAAGCTCTACTGCTGGTGATGCTGTCCAAGGCTGAGAAATGGTGCTTGTGACTTAGATGTGCAGTCCCCCAGTACTTCTAACATTGATAGATATAAGCCAGCAACTCCATTGACTCAGAAGAATATGGACACTTTAGCTCTATTTTACCACTTCTTTTATTCCAGTGTTTGCACTGTAGTGCTAATCCCCAACCTCAGATAGCTTTCTCCTTCCAAAATTAATGTCTTCAAAATGTCAGTTCTCCGAGCCAGAATGATCTACTGCATGGATCTGTTGCATTATCACTACTAGCTCAGTCATAGGTACCACAGGGAACATGTTACAATGTTAAATTAGGTTTTGGTTGAAGATGCATTGATACATAGTACAGTTTATGCAAATGATCTGTGCTGCCTGTGATGTGTGTGCAGTATACATAGTAACAGTAACTAAATGTTTGTTATACAAAGGTGTAGTCTAAGTGTGTTATATAAAACAACCAAATATTTTTTCATGAATTAATATAACTTTATGCAACTGTGGTGGCATCCTATAGTATATAATATGTTGTATATAAAAATGAATACATTCTAGCATGTGCACATGTGGACCATTAAATGGTCTCAGTAACACATGCTATATTGAGCAAGAGTTCTATCCTCTCATATATCTTCTTGTAATGCTAGGACAATATACACATCTAGGACAAGTAGAACAAGGCTCCATCTCCTCAGGACTCTCTCAGTCATAGAATGTTACTTCTGTTTTTTTACCCTCTCCCCCCTCAGTTAATTTTCACTGAGCCATCCACTTTCTGTCATGTGCCCCACATTATCTGTCACCTTCTAGCAGTAAGCAATAACAATACCAACATTTTGGGCATTCATGCATTATGCCATGATGTTCTGTGCTGCCATTTAACTACAACATGGTGCTCTGGGTACTTTAGCTCTTCTAGAATACTAAAAGTTCTTTTTTAACAAAACTCCTTGCGCAATAATTATTTTTATACTGTATGAATATAATTCTTCTCTTTACAACCTGTTGACATGGATTGAAGCAAACAATACATAAGAATTGTAACTTTTGTCTCTCAAATTAAATATGCCCTAGATGAGACCATGACTAAACTGATACAGAAACAACATAGATCTCCTAATATTCATGAGCGTAATATCTCTTTGATGGGTATTTACATGACCAGTGACGACATTTATCTAAAAACATTTCAGCAATGAAGTAAGATCTATTATCAGACATCAAAGCAATGTACCAGTTGAACTGGAGGAATATCTCTTGGTTTCAAAGTTAAGATTTAATATCTTAAATCAAGGATGGGAACAGGATCAGAATTTATTATCTTTCATTTCTCGCAGGCTAAAATTAAAATGATTAACAGTGATTTATACAACTGCAGAGATTAAATATTACATATTTATCAGTGGTTTCATACTTACACACTCCGATTTCTCGTTTATAGACTGAAAGCAAATAAACACACTGGGGTTGATTTACTAAAGGCACGTAGACTGTGCACTTTTCAAGTGCAGTTGCACTCTATAAGGGCATTTGCTCCAGAGCTTAGTAAATGATGGGAAGCTCTGCAGACAGCCATCATTCAATCACGTGCCAGCAAAAATGCTGTTTTTATTTTCCTTGCGTGTGAATGGGTATTCATTGAAAAAAAAAAGCTTCACCTCATTTACTAAGCTCTGGAGCAAATGCCCTTGCAGAGTGCAACTGCGCTTGCAAAGTGCCCAGTTTATTTGTCTTTAGTAAATCAACCCAAAGTGTCTTGATTTTATGGAACTGCTTTAAGCCTAGTTTGAATAAGGCCATTTTCAGCACCCCTAGTACTGAGAATAGGAAAAGAAAGGTTTATATCCAAAAAATGGTCACGCTGGGACATGTATGCCACATATGCAATATAAAAATATGTGTGCGGATGAAAGGAAGGAATTTTAACAGAACCACATCCCAAAAATTGGTACATAGGTAAACATAGGAAAGGATAGGGATTTTAAAGGTGCTACATCAATGGATCAGAGTCTGGACCTTTTAAATCCATATCCTCACTTATGCAATAAGGTACCCCGAAGCTCCACAGCCCCTCTAACATGCTTCAGGATAATGCAAAGCTACAGTATATTAGTGTGACCCTTAAAGTGATTGCAAATGATCACCTAGTAAAAAACCCATTCAGTTTAAAAGAGAAATGAAATGCAAAACACTTGTGTATAGTTATAAAAAAAATTATAAATATATTTTTCCCTTTCTTATAAGTGATCATATATTCTCTGTACTCAGCTGCATAAGAGCTGGGTGAGGAGAAGCAGCAGTACACTGAGCTTCCCAGTAAAAGGCTGTGCAGGGGGGGTCTGGATAAGTCTAACCATTGGAGGGGATCAGGCTGAGTTCTCAGCTATAGAACTGACCATGGTGTGTTCTCCTGCTTAGTGTGATCATTTGTCAGGAAGGGCATGCCAGTAGATAAGATGGCTCCTCTGAATGAACTTCTGTGCTTCTTCACAGGCTAATCTATGTTCCTTCACGTGGACATAGGAATTGGGCACCTGCTTATGCACATGTGTGCACACAATGCGCATCGGTGTGCTCACGCGCACTTGTAACAGATTTTGCTGCAAAATGGGCTATTTAAACTGTGCCAGTGCACAGGATCAGTGCTGCTTTGTCTTCAGTCTTTTGTGTATCCTGAGATTTTGTGATTCTGTATGCTGACTCCAAGTTGCTGACCTGACTTGCCTGACTACTCCTTGGATTCCACCTGCATCAACCTTGGCATGTCTTCTGATCGCCACTTTTGCCTGCTCCATTGCTTCTGTTCCTCTGATCAATTCCTGGCTCATACTTGTATCCTGATCATGCTCCTTACTGTGCCTCTACATCTGATCTACTCTGCCTGTGTACCTTCTTAACATCCTTCTGTGCCTGCTGATCTACAGTCTGCTACCAGCACATTCGTTACCCACCCGCTGTCCCCAGTACCTGTCTGCTTCAGTCTGCTGCCTACCAGTTTGCCTGCTTTGCTGAAGACTACTGATAACTTTGCCTGCCTGGGCATGGACATCTGCTCTGCTACTACCAAGACTCACAAGCACCCATGCCACTCTGCACTCTTGTGCCTCCTGTTCACACTACCAGGGGCTCCAAGCCAGAGGTGTCAGAGAGGCCTTCTTCATCATATCAGGCTCTGCTACCAGGTAAGTGATATCAGTTTTTAATAGGAAAGAAGAGGGACCGTCAAGGACACCAGGGATTTCACACAAAGGAAGCAACAAAAAGAGAACAGGATACTTTTTCATACAAATACATGGTACAGAAGGTAAATATTAGGACTATGAAATGTTGGGTTTACATTATCTTTAAGAAAACTCATGTCGCTTCAAGCACCAGTGTGAACTCATCCAGGGACTCCCCCCTGCTTACGGGTGTCAGTAATCAGTGGTAGCTCATACTGGCTCACCTAAAGTATCTAATAGCAAGAATAGAACACTGCACACCAAAGACAGTCTGGTCTATATGTAAAGGAATGGCTTCAGCCTGTCTCCTCCCTGGCGCTGGCCAGGTGTACCTCTACAATTAAGGCCTTTGGGATGGTGAAAGGCATTAGAGGGACATGGTCTGGGAGGAGGCAGGCTGAAGCCATTCCATTACACATAGACTATGTTGTCTTTGGTTTGTGGTGTCCTATATTTGATATTAGATACAGTATATTAGGCATTATAGAGAAGGTATAATATCACCTTAGTCATTTTTTTGCTCTGATTTCCAATGCAGTGCGATCCTCTTTAAATGACATACCCAAATCCCTTTCCCATTTCAGTGTAGCGGTACTCCCACAGGAGCCACTTGGATATTGGTTTGCCTGGGTCTCTCACTTATTAATCCACGGCTAGTTTCAGGGTATTTTCACACAGCCAGGTGCACACACTCTTCTGCTTGTTATCTTCAATGACCAGTCTAGGGGATTTATTTTTGTATTTTATTAGGAGAACTTGGATAGAAGAAGGGTTTGAGTAGGATACCCCAAATGAACTATTCACAGGTGAAGGCAACTCTCTCAATAGAACTATGTAGCAGATTATCTGTAGGTCCATACAGCACCTGTATGGGATGAGCAAGTCCCTTTGTAGCAGAAGGAACTCATTGATCTTTGCCTCTTCCAGACACTAGCCAGTGTCCCCTTTAGCTTGCACCCAGTATCTGACTTCTAGCACCCAGAGGGGGGTCTAACAGCACAAGTCTCAAGGATCCCCTGTGGGGGCTAGAGCTAGAGATATTAGCTTTTTTTAAAAAAAAAAAAAAACATTGCAAAATGCCACCAGAGCCTTTTGAAAATTCTGGAGGCATATATGTGATTTTGTCAGGTCCAAGATAACATCATCCACATAAAGGCCTATGGTATGAACTGTATGGGAGTGGAAAACCGCGCTCAAGAGCAAAAAAACTAAGAGAATGTACTACAGCTGCAACTAAAACCAACGAATATCAGTGTGGCAAACATCAAAATTAAACAATATAAGTGCGCTTGCAGTAAAATGTAAAAATTAGTGACTAAAAATTAATCATAAGTGATACATATGAAAAAGTAAAAAAAAAATGACAAATATAAGTGACAAAATAGAAGTGACAAATAAAATAAAAGTAAAGATAAAAGTAATTGAAATTACATCAACAAAATGATACAAAAGAAGTCCATTCATAAGTCCAAACACTTGATGAGGGCAAGCAGATCCAATGGAGGAAGATCAAGCATTCAAAATTCATCCACCCTCACCCAAAGGGGAAAAAAAAGGGGGGGAAGAGGGCGATGTAAAGAGGGTCCCCGAATTGCTGGTGAATCCAAAAAACGATAAGACTATGCTCTTACCAGAAACGATGGACCTCCTGAAGAGCGAGGTCTTACTCGCAGGCTGATAGAGCCCTCTGCAGGGACAAATGAACCTCCAGTGTGTCTGTGTCTTTAAACGTCCGTGGCGTTCTAATGGCAAGCAGACCCAAGATCCCAATCTGAAAGGAACACTCGTTGGTCGAGAAGACCGTGAGTGTAAAAATCGAAAGGACTCCAATAGTGTAGTAAGTTGAATAAAAAACTTTTATTTCTCAAGGGGAGGGGGCATTTATGACGAAACATGTAGGGCGTGGCTACGCACTATACGCCATCACGCTATTATGCCCCATGTTCTCTTGGTACACGGGTGTTTGCTACTGTTTTAACTTGCTGGCTTTTTTTTATTTGTGATTTTATGGCGGAGAGTGTTCCCGCCCCCTCCCTTTGAGCAATGAAAGTTTTTTATTCAACTTACTACACTATTGGAGTCCTTTCAATTTTTACACTCATGGTCTTCTCGACCAATGAGTGTTCCTTTCAGATTGGGATCTTGGGTCTGAAATGTTGCTTTAAAAACTGTTTAGGCCCCTCCTTGTGGTGCATCTCTACAATGTAAACAAAGTAGTATAGCAAAATGTACATTTACAAAGGAAAAAAAAACAGTTTAGCATACAGTTAATTGAAATTTTCCTGCAAGCTGCCTTTATTTTGTAAATAGCGCAATAGGGGCCCTCACAAAACATAAAGCACACCTTTCAAAGATAAGGGTCTGATATGAATTTTGGACATGGTCCCCATTGCATTCTTTAACCACTTTCTGCCGTCCACAGTATATATACTGTGGGCGAGTGGCAGCTGCAGAATAATTGACGTACTGGCATGTCACTCAGCACAAGCGCACTAAGGCGCATCAGGGGTGAACAACAGCATGATCACATTACATGTGGACACAGCGAATCACGGTGCTCAGTACCCAGCCGCTGTGAGTGGCCAGGGTATCATGTGATCACCATGTCCAACCATAGCGATCACATGATTACATGTAAGAAAAACTGTCATGAATGGCTTTCATTCATGACAGCTTGCTTACTATTGTGATGCTATGATTGGCCCAAAGCTATCACTTGGTACCTAGGACAATCACAGCACCCTGTACCATGTGATTAGCTATAACCAATTACAGAATCACAATTGTAAGCAAGTTATCATGAATGAAAGCCATTCATGGCAGGTAAAACTATTGCTTATAACAAAGCATCACTGTTATAAGCAATAACAGTGTAAAAAAAAATCCTTGATCTCCCTCCCCCAGAGAAGCACAGTGTCACTTATAGAGAGGATACAAGTGACAGGAGCATATCTTTAAAGACACCTTTTGTGGCTAGGACTTCAGAATTACGATAAGATATGTAACAAATCCCCTGCTGTTAATTATGTAAAGATTAGCATATGCAGCCTGTCTTGAATGCAGTGTACTAGTTTTTTTTTTAACTTACAGGTCCTTTTTGAGCTTGGGGATGGTGAAGAGGATGTTGTCCCATGCCTTTCAACTACTGCTCCTGCAATGCTTCCTTTTTGTGCCTCTAAAGATTCTTCCAACTCAGCAGCAGAGGAAAAAGTCAACTCATTTTTGGAGTTTCGGTGCATTGCCACTGTTTTAGAGGCAATCAGAAGAAAGACTGCTGCAGAGCAGCATCAGTGTGTGTTGTAAGAGTCTTCTAGGCCTGGAGCTTATGGATAAGGCAGCCATCTTGCAGTGCATCCAGGCCGTGCCCCTTACTGCTCTTTTTTTTTAACTGAGCCCCAGCATCAGTGTAAAATCCTCTCTCCCTTGTTTACTGTTCTCTGTATGAAAGCAGTGGTCTATCTATAGTGATATGACATGCCCCAAGCTTTGAGAGTGAGAGAGTGAGCTGTAGGTTTGAATAAACAGTAGGTTTCTCTGAATGTTTCTATCACACGGGGAGCAATGGCATTTATCTACAGCTTACTGCTCAGAAGGAGAGCAGCAGAGGAAAAAGTCAACTCATTTTTGGAGTTTCGGTGCATTGCCACTGTTTTAGAGGCAATCGGAAGAAAGACTGCTGCAGAGCAGCATCAGTGTGTGCTGTAAGAGTCTTCTGGGCCTGGAGCTTATGGATAAGGCAGCCATCTTGCAGTGCATCCAGGCCATGCCCCTTACTGTTCTTTTTTTTAACTGAGCCCCAGCATCAGTGGAAAATCCTCTCTCCCTGGTTTACTGTTCTCTGTATGAAAGCAGTCCCGGAAGGTTTTACCCCCGTAATGACCAGAGCATTTTTTGTGATTCTGCACTGCGTCCCTTTAACTGACAATTGCGCGGTTGTGCGATGCTGTACCCAAACAAAATTGACATTTTTTTCCCAAAAATAGAGCTTTCTTTTGGTGGTATATGATCCCCTCGGTAGTTTTTATTTTTTGCTCTATAAACAAAAAATGAGTGACAATTTTGAAAAAAAGAACTATATTTTTTACTATAATAAATATCCCACATTTATTTATTTAAAAACAAATTTCTTCATCAGTTTAGGCCGATATGTATTCTTCTACATATTTTTGGTAAACAAAATCACAATAAATAAAAAACAACATTGCGTATATTGATTGGTTTGCACAAAAATTATAGCATGTACAAAATAGGGAATAGATTTATGGCATTTTTATTATTATTATTTTTTTTTACTTGTAATGGTGGTGATCTGCTTTTTATTGGGACTACGACATTGTGGCGGACAGATCGGACACTTTTGACACTTTTTTTGGGACCATTGACATTTATACAGCGATCAGAGCTAAAAATAGCCACTGATTATTGTGTAAATGTCACTGGCAGGGAAGGGGTTAACACTAGGGGGCAATCAAGAGGTTAACTGTGTTCCCTATGAGTGTTTCTAACTGTGGGGGGATGGGCTTACTGGGACATGACAGAGATCACAGTTCCCAACCACTGGGAACAGTAGATCCCTGTCATGTCACCTGTCAGAACAAGGAAATGCCTTGTTTACATAGGCATTTCCCCATTCTGCCTGTGTACAAGGCAATCACGGGCCGCCGGAGGACATTAAGTCCTCCCAACCCACGATCAAGTTCCCACAGTGTGCAGTGGGAGTGAGAATGCACTGCCGGTGGCGCTCACCCACCCGCAAACTGAGCCTGCATAAGCTGCCGTAGACCTACGGCAATTCGTGCAGGAGAGCCATTGTGCTGCCATCAAACGACAGCAGCCAGTCTTAAAGCGGTTAAGCATAAGTATTATTGCAGTTTAAAGTGGAAGAAAACGGAAAAAAACAAAAAAAAAACATCTTCTCCCTGTAAATGAATGTCATAATGTGCTAGTATGCATCACATACTAGCACATTATGAAAGACTTACCTGAAAACCAAGCCATCCAGCGGCGTGCTGTAACTGCTGACCGGGCTTCCATTTTTACCCAGTTTTCCAATCAGCCGCCATTTGATTGGTCGAGCGGCGATTACATCACTCCTGCTCATACAGACAGTGGTAGTTAGCTTGCTCATATACTACAGACAGAAATTCTGATATAATTGATTTGGTTTTATGTTTTATGTCCTGTGACAGATTGAATATTTTTTTCTATTAGCTGCTGTATTGTTAATAGATTTCCACGACATATACTCTACTATACCATCTAGTTTGCTATGGTAGTTATTCTCTCTAAGCCACTAAAGAGAGTAGTTACAGCTTTGTTTTGATGCATTTGATGCTGACCTTTGCACATCAAGACCAAATCAGCTGTAATTTCAGCTTTATTACATGCATAGAACTGCTGAATGCTTTAGCTTTTAAAACACACAATGGGCTGAGGGGGGGGGGGGGGTAGATATTGATCACAGTCATGGAGGGCTACATGCAGAGTTTATAGTGATTTGGCCATTAACCAAGCAACCTTAGAACATATAAATTTCAGTTCACAGGGAATCAAACGAAAGGAGACTTTCTACAAACTCATGTCAACAATGCCATCCTCCTAGCTGACTTCTAGTGTATTTCAAAACATCTTGACCTTTATATTTAGGCCATGTATCCTGCTTGTAAACTTTTGGATAAGAGCATCACATGTACTTCATAATCCTGGGGTCTGTATCTGTTATTAGTTAAGCAACAGGAAGAATTTTAAACCTCCCTATATCCTACTGTAGTGTACAAAATACACTTTAATGGTATTATGGGTAATCTGTTCAGAATACACATATCACACAACCATTTAAAACTATTTAAAATCTCTTCCTGAGGGGGAGATATTGATTTGGCTGTATAGAATGTACTTTCCAACAGAGCTCTGTGAAAATCCTTGTTCCATATCAATATTTATCCTTCCAGGATGCAACAACTATGTGCAAAGTAAACAGCTGGGTGTACAAGTGATAATAGAAAATGACATGGTAATATTATTCTGGGTTGATGATAAATGTAAATATATATAAGGAATATTTAGCCCAATGGGCTGTAGGATCTCTCACATTCATGTTGTCATTTGCATATAACTGACAAAGTATATCTTCAGTTCAGGTTTGCTGTCATTTCTCTGATCCTCAGGTTAAACAAGAAATCTGTGGGGCCAAAGCTCTGGGCCTCAATTTTTTGTCATCAAAACCACTGCCCATGTTATAGGGCTACTTATCGCATCACTCCCCCAAGTGTAGTGATGCCTAAATTTCATGTGGCTGTGTTATGTGAAAGTATGATTAAACTGAAGCACCTTATTTAAAGACTGCGCAAATCTTCATCCACTTGCAATATAAGTGTATTACCAAGCCCTGATATTATGCACCTTGCCTTCCATTCCTATCAGTTTCAAACAGTCCTTATCTGAATAATTCATCTTGAGGAGTAACAGTCTTGATAGCAATGCACTATGTACCACAGGTTTTATAACAATAAGCTTTCAATATAGTGGTGCAGAATATACTGTACCATATTGGCTTCCTTTTTCGGTATATCGGCCATAATTGCAAATCTCCTCTGTACTATATCTGAACCATACACAGACACAAATTCTTCCTAAAAGTTCAGTACTCTATATGTATAATGCATACTGGCACACATTAGGCATGTTTTTCTAATCCACCTTGGGAAGTTCGTGACAACTCCAGTTGAAGATTTTTTTTAGCCATGTAGGAATCCACACAGACAATAATGCGTCTCCCTGGTGCAAATCTTTCTACATAGGGACTTCCTGAGAGGGGAAGTATACTCACTTACCATAAAGAACCTGTGGAACCAGGACATAGAGGTCTTGTAATCTTTAGTCCCACATGTACAATGATAGAGGATGGTAAGTACATTTCTTGATATATTGGATATATCATTGGATATATCAAAACAGGAGAACATTGACATTGAACAGCACATCTTGTTTGTTTCATTTTAAATCCATTGTGGTAGTGTATAGAGCCAAAAAGATTAGAATTGTGTTGATGTCCCAATAGTTATGGATCTGACTGTATATTGATAATGCCTTTTTCCTTTGGATGGTATTGTTGAATTTGTTGAACTCATTTGTGGCAGCTCTGAACCACAATGAATTAAATCAAAAATTGATGCTAGCAGTGAGTAATGATAAAATGCCATTTTTGAATGTAAAAATTGAAAATCTGAAAGGACATACAGGGCAAGCTTTACACAATATTACATAGGTAAAAGACAACAGAGAATACAATCCTGGAAGCACACAGTGGTCACCCTAAAAGACTTATAACATAAATTTAACAAACATGTTTTCAAAAAATAAAAAGAAGCAAGAAAAATAAGATATAATAATCACTATGAATTGTAATCAACATAAGGTTTTATATTGAATCCTGTCTAAACACACTGGGATGAACACAAAGAAGACCCTAGCTTATCTACATTTTTTTTTTGAAAGGCCACAAATAGTATACAAATACAATTATAGTATACAAGAAATTAATTGAAAGAGAAATTGGTGACCAGTGAGTACAAAAGTGCTTTTAATATAGCGACACCATTTCGTTTCAGGAAAGTAATTTCTGCAGATACATCCAAGTAGGAACTAGGACTGAATTGCCTATGCCAAGAGGACAGGTATTCAGAAGTAAACATTATGCAAACTGTGAAACAAAAGGAGTAATATATCTTCTAATATGTGAATGTGACATGTATTATGTTGTAAAGGTCAGGAAATTGTAAAAGACTAGGGTGGCTTTATATCTCAATGATGTTGGGTCCTGAAATCTCAGGTCCCAAGTAGCACCCTACATGTTTTAACATAGTGGTAAAGTATAAAAGTTCAGTTTGTTTGTCTTAGATAGGGTCCTATGGTCCATTAATACAAGTATACTGCATAAGCAAAATGGCAACTTTCAGCTGATATATAGAGGTATATCCTGCACAACTACAGGCGGTCCCCTAGTTACAAACATCTGACTTACTAACGACTCCTTCTTACAAACAGAGGGAGACAACAGGAAATGAGAGGAAATCTACCCTTAAGAAGGGAAATTCACTCCTGTAAGAGTTATAATTGGAAAAAGGTGTCTCCACTGATGCTTTATCACCAAGATTTGTTTCCATAACAACCCAAAATTTTCAAAATCAAATTGTGATTGGAACAGAAAGTGAGGTGAAATCTTCTGAACAGGGGGGCAGACAGCAAAACAAAAGTTATATGGGTGTTAACCCTTCCCTATGCTATCCAAAAAGCTTAAAAATAGTTTTTGGGCTGGAACTACACTTAAAAAATGTACCTGTTCTGACTTACAAACAGATTCAACTTAAGAACAAACCTACAGACCCTACAGTATCTTGGTTGTAACCCGGGGACCGCCTGTATATTGAAAACTTCTTATTACAAACCCTGTGGAACATATCTACTAATAGGATTGTCAGACTTTGGGATTGTTCATGCTTATAAGGAATGCAAGAGACTGGTATTGTGTTTTTTTAGGCCTGCCATACACTGAGCGAATTTGCTTGATGCCCCCATCAACACAGATAGTGTTGATGTGGGAATGCTTTCTGCTGGGCCATTGCCATCCCCAACAGGAGAAGACAGTGATTATCTCTGGCGGCTATATCAGCCGCTAGTGATAATCGCAAAAAAAATCTGCCAGGCTGGTTGTACCCAAGTTGATCAATCGATCACCTTGCCACATTCAGCCTGCCCATTAATGGTTCAAATCAGATCGGGTTTCTGCCAAGATTCGAACTGTGTATGGCCGGCACTAGGTTATGAAAGGTAGATGTGAATAATATCAGGGATCCATAATAAACATATACTGCAAGTTGATGAGGAGTTGCACAGTCTTTATACAAGGTGCTATAACCTATCTATGTAATATTTAGGCATCACTCCACCTGGTGGACAATTACAAATCTGTAGTCTGTGATTTGTAGCCTCGTAACATGGGTGTTGGTGTTGATGACACAATGTTGAGACCCAAAGCTATGGCCCCACGGATTTCTTATTTGACCAGAGGATCAGTGAAATAATAGAAAACCTGAACTGAGGGTATACTTTGTCAATCATATGTAAATGATGACATTTCAACATTTTGTGAGGTTCTACAGCACTTTGTGCTAATTGCTCTGGTTTCTTGTGTATCAACAACCAAGGATAATATGAGAATGCCTTATTTCACCCCAGAAAACCAGTGCTATCTGTGTTCAGGCATCACACATGAAGAGCATCTATATCCTTGCCTAATAATTAATGTCACAATCATGTAAATGTAGGTGCCTGTGCAATAGTTTTTAGCTGAGTATGCATATGTTGTCTCAAAGAGTTCTGCCCTAAATTGCTGATAATTGTATGGTGTTGACTATAATCTTTGAGATATAATAATTATATATAAAGTCTATGTAAATCTAATATTTTAGCTTCTATGCAATACAAAATATATATCTGATGCTAGGTCTACTTTAAGTATGAACTTTTCAAAATGCTTCATATTTAGCACATAACATTTTTTTACTCATTTGACTGAGATTATGCTAGCTCAGAAACCATTACCCACATTACTGCTGATGCATTCACTAAAGCATTAGATGAAAGTATGGCAGTATTGTATTTCAGGAATCAAATCCTGTGTTCACATTTAAACATCCTTATAATTTGTCATTTATTCATAAACAACATCTGTATTGGATTTGCAATGAGCCAACAGGCCATTACTGTACAGTAATGGAGTTTAAATCTGTATTTATTTACTGACTGACTACTTTGACCTAATGCCATAGTTGTTAGCGTGTTTGCTCTTACATTTTCTAATGTGCAACCTTAAAATTCTTCTAATAAAATGGGTCCTTTGGAAGCCATGTCTATTTCCACCACAGACAGTAGATACAAATTAATTTGGAGGACAGAGCATTACCTTAGACAATGACTTGATAAAAAAAATACCTGTTTCTTTATTCTACATTTATTGAGAGCTAGTAACAGAGAACAGGTGGAGGACTAATAAGTAATAATTACTATATTGAAAATGAAAGTAGGCATGATTAATAGTCAGGCTGCAATACAAGAATGTGCTAAGTCTTTTAAATGGCATATGGTTGAACTTGCATTGATTCCCGAATCTGCCCTGCTGTTTTCCTTTTCCTTTTCATTAGTTTCACTTGCTGAGCTTTAAGTAACTCTACAAGACACATTTAGCTTTTTTTTAACTTCAGAAAAACATAGTATGAAAGAGGTTTTTTTTTATTAACATTATAATGTATTCATTATACCTTTTTGTGGCAGCTGGACTTTTTAGGAATATGTAAAATTTATTTTGTTGCATTTAATTAAGTAAATGCTTTAAACTGTTATTAATGTAAACTAGAACATATGTTTCTGAAAGCTCTGCTTTCTAGCTGAAATCAGCTAGACAAAACACACTAGATGCATCAAAAGAGATTGTGACAAAGATGACTGAACAAACTTGAGTTTCTGTTTTTTTCTTGGTATATCATTATTCTGAGCAATTACTAAGGTGAAAATTCTACTTAAAAGGACTCTGCAGCTTCAATACCAATTACACCTGCAATAGCCCATGAACAAAGTGCTAATATATGCTTAAAGTCTATGTAAATCTAATATTTTATTATTGAATAGAGTAGGATGGGACTCAACGGGTTTTTTTCAGATTTCCCTTTTCTTTTCTGCCCCATAGGCAGAAAGGGAAACAAGAAAACCATTTATACAGTTGTCACCAAACGTGTCCCCAAGTGTCCTGATCTTGTGATGACTTATTCTGGATTTCTCCCTCACTTTAAGTTCCAGTGACAATAGTTATTATGACACATATAGAAGGAAAGTTGCCCCAGCTGAGACACAGATGGAAATAAAAGCCATGTCCAGGTGTTGAATAGTTTGTTTCATCCCTTTAAACTCATAAATCTAGAAGAGAGCTTGTTTTGTTGAAAACAACAGACTTACTGGTTAGATCACCAGATGAAAACAGGAAAGCCTAAAAAAGAAAACTAATGCACCCATCACATCTAAGAATTGGTAAGCTGCAATATAATAAATGTTTATGTTTGAGTTTAATACTGCTGTAAGAATGAAACAATCACATACTTACTACATAAATGCATTTTTCCCTTTCTCCAGCCACAAAGCTATTAAAAAACAGCAAGCGGGGCCCCCAAAATGTTATTGTCATATGGGGTCTTTTAGAAATATTCAAAACTTAAGGAAAGGTTGTGTATATCAGACTTTTAACCCTTAAAGTGGTTGTAAACCCTTTACAACCACTTTAACCTACAGGTAAGCCTAGATTAAGGCACGGTCTAGGAGATATTTGCAAATCACCGTAGGGTGATTTCTTCTGCGCATGGGCCGGAGTAAGAAAGGGCAAGCTGTGCCGTTTCTAGCTCGGGTCATGCCCTTAACATGTGCGGGAGTGACATCATGCGCAGTCACACAACTCTGGCCAGTTACAGAGCCTTCTTCCTTCCGGAGTTCGTGGCCCCAGAAGGAAGAGGGGTGAAGAATGGAAGCTCGCTACTAGCGAGGAAGACGGGGACATCGCAGGCTTCTCCTGCAGGTAAGTGTCACATAATGGGCTACTATGCAATGCATAGTAGCCCATTATGCTTTACCTTTGCAGGGAAGCCAAGAGGAAGTAACACCCATCAGGGTTTACTTCCTCTTTAACCTAATCTACTGTGAGCTGTTGAGTACATTTTGTAAGGTCCACTGCCTAAATCATTATATTACACATCCTATTTAGTAAATCAAAGCTTAACTACTAAACCTATTTTCACCACTGTTACTGTGTGACATAAAATCTCATGCAAGAAACCACAGAATTTTTAGGTAGGATTGGCAAATATAAAATAATGGAGGCATATAAACAACATGGTAGTAGAGGTTATTTATGCATTGTCCCACAATCCTTCTATCCTGCACCAATATTTATGTCTACCATATAGTTGGACCAAGGATATTCCTTTGCTTTAGATACAGAAATTGGTTGCAGTCATTTTTAGAAGTGCATGGAAGTGCAAATATATTGCTTTTGTCAGGACCATGATCTGAATCCATGAGCTCTGCTGTATCCTGCAGTAGATCTCCTTGCTGAGCCACCTGAGATCCTGGACAGCACCCTGTCCAAAACATTGGATAATCTTTTTTTGTACCTTGTTTCTGGTGAGCCTTGAACTCCTTGCTCCTCCCATGAACTTCCTATTTAAGCCATGACATTTCACTTTTTGTTTTCCGAGATTATTGTGCTCTCTCCAGCCAATATCTTTCTCCTTTGCTTTCTTGCAGCTGTCCTCATCTCCACTACCACTCATTAAAGACCTTTGGGTTTTTTCCTTGTCTACACTTCTGCTTGTTCCCAATGTGCAACCAGTTGTTACTGAGCTTTGTCTTGTTTACTGACTATGCTTCTACTTGATCACTTCCTGCTATATCTGCTACTGGACCCAAGCTTACCCACATCCTCCTTCTTCACCATTAGGAGTTTTGGTGAATACCGGTTAGTGCTTAGATCCCACACCTCAAGTGCACCTGTGGCATCCACCAGGGTGACCTGCCTGAGTACTTATACAGCTGTCAGTAGGAGTCTCTCTACTGCTATTGCTACTGGTCTCTGAGCCTGAAACCTGACCATGACAGCTTTTGTAGTCAAGTACTGAAGTAACAGAAAGGAATGCTATAACTAAACTTTGTAGATATCAGATTTTGTAGGACAAACCCGATACACCCTGGGTTAGTGAGTATTTGAATTGAATTAATGCTCAGTTATATGGCTGTTTTTCAATGGAACCCTGCATGTGAGGGCTTATTTCAAGAGCAAGTCAGTATACGTTGCACATTGCAATTTGAATAATGGTGGTAACAAAGGAAAAATCTAATACAAAAGAAGCAAGAAATCACAAAAAGAGATAAAACGGTAAACATTCATCAGATTTGCTCATTAAAGTACACCAAAAAGCGATAAAACACTTGTAATTTTCTATAAAATCATCCCTTAAATAAGTAATAACATTATACATGCACCAGGGATGGCCTGTGACTGATTAATGGTTATCATATGTTGGCTATCAGATTATTGTTGTGATTTTATCATTTCCATTGCATAACAAGATTACTTCAGTTTCTAGCAGTTTGTAGCAATTGGGTAGATTGTTTTCATCATGTTGCTGTTTGGATTTGGGGTGCCATTGCAATGAATGAGACTAAATTGTGTAATACTGAGTAATGCTGATGCAGATAAGCAAAAATGTATGTGAAGTTATGATATTAAACTATGATAATGTGTAAGCCACCTAAAAAAAACTAGGCAGAACTACTGAATATGTGCTATAAGTAAATCTGGCCAAGCAGCTGCAACTGAAATTAATGAACAAGAAATGCTTACCTAAAAACTAAATTATAATTCTGTGTAGCAATATTTGTGACTTAAGTGGGGTACACAGTATATGAAAATCATGCAAACGATCTTTCGATTTTCCTTGTTGTTTCACAGCAAATCTGAACCGATGAACGAAGATCTGACTTGTTTTTGATCATGTGCAGTTTTTCTTTTCTGATTTTTCTTGTACGAAAATCAAAACGGTACACATTAAATGAAAATCATTTGTTGTGCTCCTGTACGAGAAAAATTTTGGAGTTGTCCCTGTATGAAAGTTCGGAATTGGCTGTCGAAAGTTGTGTACACACTATACAAATATCATACAAAAATTCTTTGGACAAAAATGTTCGCCCGATTTTCTTAGTGTGTACAAGCCTTTAGGAACTCTTGCCAAACAGAAGAACTGATATCTATATAAATATGATATCTGTTTTATATCTACTTCGACCTGCGATGTATGTATGGAGAGCTGTGTAAATTGACAGCGCTATATGGGTACCTTAAATAAAATAATAAAATAATAGATGAGCATCTTAATGAGACACAATGTACAGGGATAGGGACAATTGTAGACACGTACACACACTCAGGTTAAACTGGATGGACTGTGTCTTTATTCAACCTTACTAACTATGTAACTATGTAACCTGTTAGGATCAACACAGTAGACCGTTTCTGCCAATAACAGAATAGTACAGAGTGATTTTTGCTGTAATAAAGAAGATTTAAATGTGTCTTGGGGTGGAACATTTTTCACATTTATGAAAAAAAAAAACTTGCAAAGAATTACTAATTCTCAGAAATTACAGTATACTTTCTTTTTAAAATCACTTAAGCAAATGCTATCAGAGATTAGATTACTGGTGCAAAAACATCCAAATAAACAGAAAATATTTTCCCTACAAAGGTGCCATAAAAGGAAAATGGAAAGTGCTCCCCAACAATCAGTTCTGTAGGAAATTCTCCACCCAACATTGACTAGTAAGTGCATATTAGGGGATGGCTCTATTACTGCCTATAGTTTGGTACAGCATGGTCCCAGATGACTTCTGCTGTATATAAGCAGGCATGAAAGCAAACCAAGAGAACTAAATCCAGCAAACTGACACTGGCTAGCAGATGTCCTCCACCTGCATACTTTTATAAATGCAAGGCTGCCAAGGCTTAAAAATTAGTTGTATGGTATTCTTTTACATGACCCAGCTTGGACGACTCAGACGGCTTCTGTTTGTAGATAAAAAGGCTAGGGATCCAACATAATTGTCCAATATGGATAATGATGTAGGATCCCCAGCCTCTGAAGAATATATAGTATCCAAATACTTGGAAAATAACATCAGCTAGCATTTCTGGCAGGTTTGTTGACATTCAGCTGCCAGTAGTGTGTGTTGGTGTGCTGTCGTTTGCTATGAGAGTCTATATGGAGAGGATGCTCAGTGCAGTCATCATGTTTGTCAGTAAGTTAGCTGAACATCATTCATCTTGATTGACAATGGTTCTACATCACTGGAAAACGCGACTGACATTGGAATTACATTGTGGGGCATTATTTTTGTTTTAATAAAATAATTTTCCCATGGTGTGTACAGTATTTTATTTACCATTTACATTTGTTGTAGAAATGAGTAACAAGGGATAAGGGGATAGAACCCTTGTCCCCAGCAACATGGTACCTTTCCTATGTTGAGGGCATGTGGCCTGGTAGGGATCAGAAAGGGGCATGAACACTCACTGCCTCTCCCTTTCCTGGCCAGCAAGGCTGAATCCCTTGATAAGGTTCTGGTATGCATTTTGGGGGAACACCAAGGCATTTTATGTTGTTTTGTTGAATAGGGTCCCTCTTATGAATCCATACCAGATCCCTATCTAGAATAAGGGACTGGAATGGATTTTGGGAGGGAACCCTAGGCCATCTTTTGCATGGAGTCCACCTTAGAAATCCAAAGAATACCCGGGAAAAGAGGTAGTGGGCGTGTGGCCTCATACCTTCTTGAATCATACCAGATCACATACCTTCAACATAGCGAGGGAACCTTGCAAGCTACCTCTCCCTGCAAGGTACATTGTTCTTATTTCCCTGGCTCAGTGGAATTGCCAGAATCTGGAATTCCCCTTTACAATAAGGAAGCACCTAAATGTCATTAAACTTGATGCTGGCTAATATAATTGACTAAATATTGTCATCCAGGATGCCTGCTATCTTTTTTGAATTTGAAGCACTTTGGGCCACCAGAATCTATCATTTAGAGGCAATAGTAATAATACCACTAATTGAATGACTTATGGATTCAGCAGCTTGAGGTTTGGGTAGAGGAGTGTTGGAATTCAACATAAATTACTATCATATATTAATGGATGTTGTACATATGTTTCCTTATTTCCAAGACCAGCCATGCTGACACTTGCAGTCCCACAGTTTTAAAAGGTACAGAGGAATGTGGCCTCAAACAGAATCTGCATAGCAAAAGGGCTTATCTCCAGCCTACCTGGTGTGCTAGAAGCTTCAAAGAGATTGATTACAAAGACGGCCCAGGGCGCATGGACTGCAATACTGCCCCCAGAGGCCAAGTATGGCAGGACAGTCGGTAATATAAGGAGGATTGTCATGTGAACACTGAATGGTCCAAAGCAAATGGGACTGGCAATGGGGGGAGTTTGAATGAGTGATGAGTGAGTTTGTAAAAAGGGTTGTTGCAGAGAGCTTTTTTCTCTTTCTTGCTGCAAAACCTTGCCATGAGGATGTCTCCCTGCCATCTTGGGACTTTGCTCTGAATTCTGGTTTGGGCCTAAGCCATGCGGCACGGAGCTCTCTCTTTCACCACCTGGAGACCAGCTGATAGGAGTCTATAGCTATAGGACGTGATAAGTATATTCTTGTATTGTGTTCTGATTGTAAGCTATGTAACATTGTAATACCTTTTTAGAACTTTTATGTTAGTTTCCTAATTCCTTGGGAAATAAATAAGACTTGCTTACTTACTAAGCAGATGTGTTTGTTTTATCATTGTGCTTATCAGACTCTTATAGACTAGCAATTATAAGGACTAGACAACTTAATACATGTATGCAATAGTTATATAGGATATAATAGATTGTATATTATTGCATCGATTACTTCATTTGGCACCTCAGAAGGCGTGTAGGATTTATTTCTGCACAGAATTCACAAACCCTAATTTATTTTTGTTTTTGAGTCCCTGCAAGCATAAACCCTCAAATACACCCAGAACTGAAAATCGTCTCTAGTGTGCACAAAGGTTGGCGCTAGCTCGTGAATTCTGAAGCCCACTTGGATGGTCATGAAAGTTCTGTGAAATATTTCATCAGTGAAGCGGACACGCAGAACCTGGTGAGATCTTTGGCTGATATATGTATATATGTTAAATGTTGTTGTATTGTTAATTAGGCCTGTGTAACCAGTCAAGGGTACTGGTGAGTAAGGGATTGATCATCCCTGGTTATCTGATGTAGCCTGCAGATTGACAGGATAAACCGCACATCTTTGAGGAAAAAGTGGGAGAAATATACATGTTTTTATTTATTTTTGATTTTTTTATTAATTTTTTAAAGTTTTATTTTATTATTAGTTTATTTTTATTTTTATTTTTCCCCTCGTGAGTGTGAAATAGCTCTCTATTCCAATAGAAGTTCAATGTGGCCTGCGATCTAAGGGGTCTAAAAATCAGTGGTAATATAGTAAGGCATTGATTAAAAGTGTACCTTATCTCTTGGAGTCTGCCTTGTGTCTTGGAGAACTACAAATCACTGTTAGGTTTAAACGGCTTTGTATCTTTTTTTGTTGTTGTTTGTCTGTTTGCATTGTAAGCAACTGGTTGAGCAACTTCAGTGTAGCTAGTTGCAGATTAGTATATCAATGGAAGCCATTGAAGATTTTGTTAACAAGTATGGCTGTGTTAGATTTGAGTTTATACAAGAGAATGATTTAACACACCAGTTCAGCGACCTTTTGAGACAATGTAATAAGCATAATGATTTCATAAATAAAAAGTCAAAAATGGCAGGAAATCCAGAATGGCCAATGCTGTATGCATGTTGTTGAAGATGAAAGACGTCGTGGAAAAAAGTCCAATGGTTTGCAGAAAAAAAGCAATTCTTGGAACAGGTACAAAGTGTAACTGAGAATATATTAGCAATAGTTGCAAAAGCAGATGCAAATGTTGTTGATCACATTCAACAATTAATGACTGAGAAATGTGTATTGGAACAAAGATTAGATGAATTAGAACAAATGTGTAAAGTAAGAGAAAGTTGCATTGTCTCTTTGAATCAAAGAGAGGCTGAGAATGTGCATGTTATCATATGGCTTAGGGAGGAATTACAGGGTGCACAGGCAGCCATAATGGAGTTATCCTCCAAACATGCAAAAGCCCAATGTGCAATGGTGGAGGTACCCTCCGCACATGCTCAGTGCACAACAAAGATAGAAGTGAAACAACATGCAGAAAAACCAGACGCTCTTATTGCTACAAGTGATGTTACTATGATAGAAATCAATGTTGGAGATTTAAATAAAAGTGCAATAACTGCACTTGAAATTGATTCAGGAGTTGAAACAATGGAAACTTCTGATGACTCCTCAGACGATAAAATATTAAAGTCTGTTTATTCCAATCATAGTAATCATAATAATAATGTCCAGCAATGTGAGTTTCCAGCGCCATATGCTCAAAAAAGGGCCTATGCAATGAGTCCAGAGCTCAAGTGTTTTTTGTGTAAAAGGGGGGTCACATCGCAAAATATTGTTGGGCAGCGAAAAATGATATCAAAAGAAGATCGCACCACCCTAAAACGACCCCAAGGCATAATGAAGTGTATTCTGCCCGATGGGGTAGCAATCCAAAGCATGGAGGCCATAGTAATCAAACCCATTTCCCTTTTAAGACCCAAATGCGGAGACTACAAATTGAAAGTCATCAATATGTAGAACAGTTACGTAAAGTGAAAATGGAGGTAGCCGCATGGTTATTCAAATGGGGGAAACAATGTTAGCAGCACTTAGTGAGCTGTATGGATGCTAAGAATTTTCTGGTCAATGTTTCCTTGCTATGAATAAGGTTTAGATGTGAGTTTCATGATTTAATTATGATGGAGGACCTTGATATATTTTTAGTATGTTCAAGGATAAGCCTCTGAATTTTTTTTTTTAATTAAACATTTTTTTCTGTTATGATTAGTAGGTTTTTTTTTTCTCTTCTCTTATTTTTAATTTTTTTATTACATTTAAAAAAACAAAATTCTGGCTTGTATGTAGTTGGACCCAAATTGCATTGCCATTTTTCCTGAGTAATATGCAAAGTTTACCAATAATGCTTGCTTAGTATAGGAAAATATGGCAATTGTTCGCCTAGCATTACAATTAATGGGAAAAGGCTTGGGGGACTCAAAAAGTCAATTGTCATGGTAATTTTGTGTAATCACTGTCTTTGTGTTCCTATTCCAGTGACCAGGGAAGAAGTTAAACTGGTTTGCATACTAATGTTTGTGTTTTGTTTGCAGGTTCTTCAAAGTGAGACCGACAGTGGACAAATTTAGCAGAGCAGGGGTTAGGTTATTGTAAATGCATAATCGATTATGACATGGTACCATGAGCTCATTAATTAGTAATTGTTTGCAAACAATGAAAAAAAAAATAAACAATATAGTCAGGTATTAATGGATTAAAGAGTTACAAATGAAGTTACAAATGTTGTGATGAGGTACAGATGTTTTGTTTTTTGTTTTTCCCATTAACTAATTGTCTTTCAGATCAGAATGAACACTTACTCTTCTCATGAGGCAATTCCATAGATATCTTTAATTAAAAGTTGAGTATTTGTCATTGTTTTATGGTGGTTGTCTTATATTGTTTTTGTGTGATAATGGCAAGAATTTAATTTTTTTGTTTTGTTATTAATTTTTTTCTTAATTTTCCACCTGAACAAAACAAAAATAAAGTAGATGACTAAACAAATACCAAAAATATTTAAAAAATTGTTAGGTTAGTTCACCTGAAAGGGGGGCCATTGGCTATGCCCCCAATTAGCAGCTGAATACATTTTGTATAAGACAAGAGTTGTTGGTAGGAAGCCATTCTAGCCTCTGGAGTTCGTTTTTTTTTCTCTTTTGTTTTATGTTCATTCAGGTGGAAAAAGTTACAAGGTTTATGCTTTGTCCACCTGAAAGGGGGGGTTAGTGCATAGGTTTGAAAGTACAGATAATGCATTGTCTTTTTAATGCTTAAAATTTTGAATTTCTGAGAAGCAACGTTCACGTTCATTTTTTAAAAATTTTTGATCATACCATGGGGATCCATTTTAGAGTGGGTTCAGCCTAAAGGGGTCATGGTTGTTTTGATCGTTTGGTCAGAGTTGCAGAAGCCAGGAATACTAAGTTCCTGGGTTCCAAGGAAGGAACTATAAATAAACGTAGCAAGCAAGATATTATGGATAAGAATTTGATTCTGCTCTTGTTTTTTTCACTTCCAGAATCCTGGTGGAGCGAGATTGAAGTGGTTTCTGGAACATGGATGACAGATGTTCATCTGGTTGGCAGTTTGTCTGTGCCACACTACGCTGCAAATTTGTTCTGACAAACATCAGGAGAGAAGGGACAAACGAAAAGATTCAGTTTAATGCATGTTTATTTCTTCTTATGGACAATTCAGTGCTAATGCTGAATCTGAAAGACTGTGCCTATCAACAAGACTTGTGAAACATGTTTTGCAGGAGTCTCTCCTGATGAATGCAAATGTGCTATTAATACATGTACAGCTGGTAAGGAGGTTGGGAAAGGAATATAACATATCCAATCCTTCGGAACATGAAATGTAAAAAATGTTTGTTTTTTTTTGTTGGAGGGAGGAATAGAAGAAGAAAAGGTTTTTAATGTATGACATGTATTGATGTAACGGAAGTAATATGGTGCAGGTACCCAGGAAACTGGCACTTATACATAATAAGGTGTCGGTTGGCCAGACTAGAGGGTGCCAGGTGACACATCAATGGGGTGAAAATTTCCTTGTGGGGCTGGTATCTCAGTCTTATCAGTCCTACAGTGAAGCTCTCGGTTACTGGACATGTGGGACACCAGAATTGGACATGGGGTAGATACGCCTGGTTAATGTCTCACCTGAAAGGTTGAAACCCTGCACAAATAATGCCAGTGAATACACACAGGAGCATGCTCCGTTAAATAAAGGGAACAAAACGCTGGCTACCAGGGTACAGTATGCCTTCACCACATGGCACTGCAACATCTCACAGTGGTTGATAAAAACCTATTACCCTATGTGTGCTGAGTATACACTGAATCAAATGCGGTCATTGTACCAGTGACTTACTCCCAGAGATGTGCGGACACATAATGAGGTTCATGCAGGATGCTTATTTCTGAGGAGTAACCCGAAAGAGGAGGGATGTATTCATCACTATGTTGGGGGAATAGGAGCTGGGATGGGTGTTGTTAATGGAGTGGACATCGGCCTCCTGAGGAACAAACTCGCAGACATAGCTTCAGACAATTAGTGGGGCTTTGTTGCTCAGAGAGATCAGTGGCATCCATGATAGCATTCAACAAAGTCACATAAACACCCAGGTTAAAGTGGCTCCAGATTTTCTCAACCGGGTTGAGAGGTTGGTAGAGGGTGTGATGGTACAGGACAGAAATCTGTCATGGGCTCTGGTGTGCACGCAGTGGGAGGTGGACGAATCAACCAGCATTGAGCTGATTGTACAGTCTCTGTATGAGGGGCAGAGGCCTAATGAGTTGGCATCACAGCTCAGTAAGGTTTTACCAAAGCACATCTCTTATACTAATCCAAGTTAGTAGTCGAATGCCTAGGTGGGCTGTACTAAGTTGGATTATGAGAGATGTTACGTTTCCTCATTATCGATGGGCTTGCTGACTGGGGATTCTAGTTTGTTACATCTGAGGCTAAATTATCCACATGTGATTAGAGAAGATGGAAGCTGGAGGCAGGTTGATATTTCCCTCAGTCGGAAGCATGACCATGATGTCCTTTGCATGCCAGGTCAATACACAATGGTGAATGAGAAATGTTGGGAAGATATTTCACTCTGTGTTCTGGATAGAGAGATCATTGCTGGGAAGAAACACCTGGATATTATTTGGGAAATAGACAAGTTTTTTTCTTTGTCCTAAAGGATACCGGTGTAACGTTAGTCATGGAACTAGGGTGTTCCTTGAACCTAACAGTAGGTAGAGGTGCATGATATACCCTGGGCATGGTCTCTGAAATACAGGCACAGGGATGTAATTGTATGGGTTTGTTGCAGATTTATATGAGTTGTTAGACTCAAAATTTATATAGAAAGATCTCCCATTTATCTATGCAATCTGGGGGATGAATTGACGGTAAGGTCTCTTTGTACAAGTTAGAGACTTTGCTGCCAAGTCAGAGCCCTGTGATACCGCTGACATGCCAAAAGTGCGGCAGGAAAGGCCATTGTGAGCAAACCTGCCTAATCCCAACCCGTATCTACAGTGAGGAGTTATATGAGGTTGGGAGCGGGATGCATAATTGGATGGGACACATATATGTATATATTATGGTGATGGGTTGATTCATGTCATGGTATAGTGTGATAAAGGTTTAGTTTAGGCTAGTAATATGGGCGAAAGGCCCTCCTCGAGACTCTATATCTGAAAGCTGATTAAGATGCTGCTCTGGGTGTGTGCTGGTGAATGGTGAGTGAATGGACACCCCTTACCTGTAGTATACCCCTTCATAAAGATGTCAGAAAGAAAAAGATACAGAAGATACAGAATGGTGACATGGAAGCTGTCACGGAAGAATGATCTTGGTGTGTCACCCAGTAGCAAAGCGGCACATGTTGGGAAACAACACGTTAGGACTGCCATGGACTGGTCCACAGGAGCTGGTTCTGAGGCCTAAGTTGAGAGATGCAACACGCGTTAAGACATTTATGGACTGTTCCATAAGGGCTGTTTCTGAAGCATATGTTGAGAAGCACAACACGGTAAGACAGTTAGGTACTGGTTCGGAAACACATGTTGGGGAGTGACGTACGTTAAGACGGTTATGGACTTTTCAATAGGAGCCGTGTCTGAAGAAGGGTGATATGCACCCTTTTAAGACTTGATTACTTACTAAGCAGATGTGTCTGTTATATCATTGTGCTTATCAGACTGTTATAGACTAGCAATTATAGGGACTAGACAACTTAATACATGTATGCAATAGTTATACAGGATATAATAGATTGTATATTATTGCATTGATTACTTCAACGAGTATACAAAAAACTATCAAGATCAGGTCACTAATACTGTACTACTAGTGGCGGTTATCAATGACTTATAATGAGACTGTGATAGTGCGGTGTTAAATCTGACACTAAAAGAAGCTGGGGGAACTGACTAATGCCCCGTACACACGGTCGGACTTTGTTCGGACATTCCGACAACAAAATCCTAGGATTTTTTCCGACGGATGTTGGCTCAAACTTGTTATGTCTACACACGGTCGCACAAAGTTGTCGGACAATCCGATCGTTCTGAACGCGGTGACGTAAAACACGTACGTCTGGACTATAAACGGGGCAGTGGCCAATAGCTTTCATCTCTTTATTTATTCTGAACATGCGTGGCACTTTGTCCGTCGGATTTGTGTACACACGATTGGAATTTCCGACAACTGATTTTGTTGTCGGAAAATTTTATCTCCTGCTCTCCAACTTTGTGTGTCGGAAAATCCGATGGAAAATGTTCGATGGAGCCCACACACGGTCGGAATTTCCGACAACACGCTCCGATCGGACATTTTCCATCGGAAAATCCGACCGTGTGTACGGGGCATAACTGCTACTGACATCACCAATGAAACTAATACAGTGATCAGTGCTAATACTATACACTGTCACTGTATTAATGACACTGGCTGGGAAGGGGTTAACATCTAGGGTGATCAAAGAGGGAAATGTGTATCTAACAACATGTAATGTGTGTAATGTGTGCTGCTTTTTACTAAAGATCTCTTAGTTTCTTATTCATGCTTTGCAGGGATAAGAAACAGAGATTGTTCCCTCTGTACCGAGCCCTGTATTGATTGTTATGAATCATTGGCCGGAATCTGTTGACAGACTCCTGCTGTGTACAATCACAGTGGGTGTCACTGAGGGGTGCACCTGAGTGCGCCCAAAACCCGAAAGCAGGCAGCGGTGTACCAGTAAGTCGCTTTGCGCGCATGGACCGCTCGTCCACAATACATTGCAGGCAGGCACTCCTTAAGTGGTTAAACATCAAATTTTCTTTATTATCATAATTGGCTACATTTGATTCCATCCTACATCTCCTATGCCCTGCTCACAGTTTTCAAAACTACACCCCATATTCAAAATCTGAATATACAATGATCCTTCACGTTTTATAACAAAGGTTTTAATAATAGTGTTTCTAATATTAAACTGAGCAACAATGTGGCCAATTTCCTGAACTAAACAAAAACTTTCCTTACTCATAATGTCATAATGTTCAAGAAGGCATACGAAAGAGATGACAAGATACAAAATGTATTGCTAAGGATTCTCAAAGAATGGATTATACATAATGGAAAATATTTAATCAAATCTGGCAAAGTTAGAATTCAGATAAGTTCACATTTTTAATAGTCTATATTTTATATTTTTCATGTATGTTCATTGGCTCTGTCTTTCTTTTTGTGTTTCTACACACACACACACACAAACACAGATTTTCTAAAAGAAAAGAATCTATTTGCTTTGCAAAGGAAGCCATAGGGAATTTTCCCCAGAGCTTAGTGAATATAGTGACAGAGAATACCCAATCATGCAAGGAAAAAAAAATTGTTTTACATGACTGGATGATGGAAGTCAACAAAGCTTCACCTAATTCACTAAGCTATGTGGAAAATTCCATTGCAACGTGCATCTTCCTTTACAAAGTGCACAGTCTGTTTGTAAAAAATATTACAGTTCATGGCCTTCAGCATAGGGTCATGGTTGTGCACACATTGGCAAGGTTTGTTGCATGTGATAATGTGCATGATCTTGATAATGTGCATGGGCATTGTTAGTTAATTTGCACTTCCAGCAATAGTTTTGGTGTCCGGAGACCCTATTTAAAGCACATCACATCTGAGGATAGTTGCTGAGTCATTGTCAGCTTCTGTGACCCATGACCTGACCTGTGCTCCATTATCTATTGTTTGACCCAACTTGCTTACTGACTCTGCAGCATCCTGAAATCCTGTTGATGACCATGGCTCACATCCTGACTATGTTTTTACCTGCTGTCTTGGTACCTCTGCTGCGTGTTGGTTATTCACCTTGGTCAGGACTTTGACCTTGCTACTGACTATTAAGAATGGGTGAACAGTTCGGCCCGAGCATGAGTTTGGTGCCGAAAATTGGCTGTTCAGAAGTTCTCTGAACAACCGAATTATAGGGTTGTTCAACCATTTGTTCGGCCCACCGAACGACCACAATGCACTGCACTGCTGCACAGTGCATTGAAAGCCCTGATTGGCTGAAGCAATGAAAGCTTCACCAAATCAGGGCACAGAGCACTGTCAGCACCATGATTGGACACTTCCATGATGACTGTATCCAATTATGGCTCATTCCCCTTAATCCCGCTCCACACTATAAAATTATTCTTTCCATAGCGGCCATTTGTAGTGTGATAGCGGCGTGGAGAGAGATAGAACAGGGCTCTGTTCTGTGCTATTAGACAGTTAGTGTGCTATAGTGTTCTATTCTGATTCTATTGTCAGTGTAGAATATTAGTTTAGTATGCATCTAGGGATAATTCAGTGTGAGAGTAGTGCGTTACTGCAAGTTTAGCGCTGTATATTTCATTGCTTTACAGCAAATTTAACGCTGTATAGTCCTTTACATTAATGCAAGTTTAACTCCATATATTTCATTGCGTTACTGCAAGTTTAATGCCATATAGTTCTGTGCATTACTGCAAATTTAACACCATATAGTTCTGTGCATTACTGCAAGTTTAACGCCATATATTTCATTGCATTACTGCAAGTTTAAAGCCATATATTTCATTGCATTACTGCAAGTTTAGCGCCATATAGTTCTGTGCATTTCTGCAAGTTTAACGCCATATATTTCATTACGTTATTGCAAGTTTAATGCCATATAGTTCTGAGCGTTACTGCAAGTTTAACGCTGTATATATCTGTGCTTTACCTCAAGTTTAACACCATGTATTTCAATGCGTTACTGCAAGTTTAACGCCATATAGTTCTGTGCGTTACTGCAAGTTTAACGCCATATACTTCATTGCATTACTGCAAGTTTAACACCATATCGTTCTGTACGATGCTGCAAGTTTAACCCTGTATATTTCAATGCGTTACTGCAAGTTTATAACCATATAGTTCATTGCATTACTGCAAGTTTAATGCCATATAGTTGTGTGCGTTACTGCAAGTTTAACACCGTATATTTCATTGTGTTACCGCAAGTTTAATGCCATATATTTCATTGCGTTACTGCAAGTTTAATATTGTATATTTCATTGTGTTACTGCAAGTTTAGTGCCATATATTTCATTGTGTTACTGCAAGTTTAACGTCCTATATTTCATTGGATTACTGCAAGTTTAATGCCATATAGTTCTGTGCGTTGCTTCAAGTTTAATGCCATATATTTCATTGCATTACTGCAAGTTTAATGCCATATAGTTCTGTGTGTTACTGCAAGTTTAACGCCATATAGTTCTATGCGTTACTGCAAGTTTAACGCTATATATTTCATTGCGTTACTGCAGGTTTACCGCCATATAGTTCTGTGCATTACTGGAAGTTTAACGCCGTATAGTTCTGTGTGTTACTGCAAGTTTAACGCCATATAGTTCTGTGTATTACTGTAAGTTTAATGCCATATATTTCATTGCGTTACTGCAAGTTTAAGGTCATATATTTCATTGTGTTACTGCAAGTTTAACGCCATATAGTTCTTTGCCTTACCACAAGTTTAACGCCATATAGTTCTGTGTGTTACTTCAAGTTTAACGCCATATAGTTCTGTGCATTACTGCAAGTTTAACGCTGTATATTTCATTGCATTACTGCAAGCCTAATGCCATATAGTTGTGTGCATTACTGCAATTTTAACACTGTATATTTCATTGCATTACTGAAAGTTTAAGGCCATATAGTTCTTTGTGTTACTGCAATTTTAAGGCCGTATAGTTCTGTGCGTTACTGCAAGTTTAACGCTATATAGTTCTGTGTGTTACTGCAAGTTTAACGCCATATAGTTCTGTGCGTTACTGCAAGCTTAACGTCATATAGTTCTGTGCATTACTGCAAGTTTAACGCTGTATATTTCATTGTGTTACTGCAAGTTTAATGTCATATATTTGAATGTCTTACTGCAAGTTTAAGGCCATATAGTTCTGTGTGTTACTGCAAATTTATAGCTGTATATTTCATTGTGTTACTGCAAGTTTAATTATGTATATTTCATTGCATTACTGCAAGTTTAATTCTGTATATTTCATTGCATTACTACAAGTTTAACACCATATAGTTCTGTGCGTTACTGAAAGTTTAACGCTGTATAGTTCTGTGCGTTACTGCAAGTTTAACGCTGTACATTTCATTGCATTACTGCAAGCTTAATGCCATATAGTTGTATGCATTACTGCAAGTTTAACACTGTATATTTCATTGCATTACTGAAAGTTCAACGCCATATAGTTCTTTGTGTTACTGCAAGTATAACGCCATATATTTCATTGCAATACTGCAAGTTTAATGCCATATAGTTCTGTGTGTTACTGCAAGTATAACGCCATATATTTCATTGCATTACTGCAAGTTTAACGCCATATAGTTCTGAGCATTGCTGCAAGCTTAACACCATATATTTCATTGCATTACTGCAAGTTTAACGCCATATAGTTCTGTGCGATACTGGAAGTTTAGAGCAGTATAGTTCTTTGCATTGCTGCAAGTTTAATGCCATATAGTTCTGTGCGTTACTGCAAGTTTAACGCCATATATTTCATTGCATTACAGCAAGTTTAACGCCATATAGTTCTGTGCATATATTTCATTGCATTACTGCAAGTTTAACGCCATATAGTTCTGTGCATTGCTCCAAGTTTAATGCCATATATTTAATTGTGTTACTGCAAGTTTAATGCCATATAGTTCTGTGCGTTACTGCAAGTTTAACTCCATATATTTCATTGCATTACTGCAAGTTTAACACCATATATTTGATTGCATTACTGGAAGTTTAACGCCATATAGTTCTTTGCCTTATTGCAAGTTTAACGCTGTATAGTTCTGTACATTACTGCAAGTTTAATGCCATATAGTTCTGTTCATTACTACAAGTTTAATGCAATATATTTCATTGCATTACTGCAATTAATACCATATAGTTCTGTGCGTTGCTGCAAGTTTAACACTGTATAGTTCTGTGTGTTACCGCAAGTTTAACACCATATAGTTCTGTGTGTTACTGTAAGTTTATCATTGTATATTTCATTGCATTACTGAAAGTTTAACGCCATATAGTTCTGTGTGTTACTGCATATTTGACGCAATATATTGCAGTATATTATAGTGTATCCGTGGAGTGTGCCTGTGTCGTGAATACTGAAATGAAGGTGCACCAAACACTACTTTCCATTGATGAAAGTGCATCCATGTACACAATTACACATCTTTATTACATTTTGTTAAAAAGGACCCCTCACCCCCCCCATCATGTCTGGAAGGACAGCAAGGAGAGGCAAATGTCCCCATGGCACTGTAAGGGAGCCAGCAGCATATGTGTCCACAGGCAAAGGTGGATGTGGTCAGTCCTCAGGCAGGGCATCATTTCCTCTGTTTATTGATGTTGCCTGTGCTATCCAGCCACAGCATGCAGAGGAGGTGGTGGACTGGCTTACTATACTGTCCTCATCCTCCTCATCCTCCATCACCCAAGCGGAGACTAGTGCACAGTCCCCTGCAGCTGCCAGAGTGGCAAAACCTACTTCCTTGTCCACAGCTATTCCTGCCATAGCCCCAGAATAAGGCATGGAGGAGTCAGCAGAGTTATTTGAACACAACGTTAGCCACTTGCTCTTTGAAGATGCACAGCCATTACTCGATTCAGATGTTGGTTCTGACTCTGAGGTTGAGGAAGACAGGAACATGAGCCTACAGAGAGAGGAGAACACTGGTACACAAGTTGGAAGATATCTTCCCCCAGCCGCAGCATATTGCCAAGATGATGATGATGAGGTCAATGACTCGACTTGGGTGCCGGATAGAGCAGAAGAGGAGAGCTCAGCTGTCTGGGCCTTTTTTTAGTACATGCTCAGCTGATTACACTGTTGCTATTTGCTAACTTTGTCTCAAGCACATCAAGCGTGGCAAAAACACCAAGCATTTGGGTACCACATGCTCGATAAGGCATTTAACCTCCCACCACTCAGCCCTGCTATACATTGGCTTGCGAAAGTATTCGTCCCCCTTGAACTTTTCAACCTTTTGCCACATTTCAGGCTTCAAACATAAAGATATAAAATTTTAATTGTTTGTGAAGAATCACCAACAAGTGGGACACAATTGTGAAGTGGAACGAAATCTATTGGATATTTTAAACTTTTTTAGCAATTAAAAAACTGAAAAGTGGTGCGTGCAAAATTATTTGGCCCCTTTACTTTCAGTGCAGCAAACTCACTCCAGAAGTTCAGCGAGGATCTCTGAATGATCCAATGTTGTCCTAAATGACTGATGGTGATAAATAGAATCCACCTGTGTGTAATTAAGTCTCTGTATAAATGCACCTGCTCTGTGATAGTCTCAGGGTTCTGTTGAAAGCGCAGAGAGCATCATGAAGACCAAGGAACACACCAGGCAGGTCCATAATACTGTTGTGGAGAAGTTTAAAGCCGGATTTGGATACAAAAAGATTTCCCAAGCTTTAAACATCCCAAGGAGCACTGTGCAAGCGATCATTTTGAAATGGAAGGAGTATCAGACCACTGCAAATCTACTAAGACCTGGCTGTCCCTCTAAACTTTCAGCTCAGACAAGGAGAAGACTGATCAGAGATGCAGCCAAGAGGCCCATGATCACTCTGGATGAACTGCAGAGAACTACAGCTGAGGTGGGAGAGTCTGTCCATAGGACAACAATCAGTCGTACACTGCACAAATCTGGCCTTTATGGAAGAGTGGCAAGAAGAAAGCCATTTCTCAAAGATATCCATAAAAAGTCTTGTCTAAAGTTTGCCACAAGCCACCTGGGAGACACACCAAACATGTGGAAGAAGGTGCTCTGGTCCGATGAAACCAAACTCGAACGTTTTGGCCACAATGCAAAACGATATGTTTGGCGTAAAAGCAACACAGCTCATCACACTCAACACACCATCCCCACTGTCAAACATGGTGGTGGCAGCATCATGGTTTGGGCCTGCTTTTTTTCAGCAGGGACAGGGAAGATGGTTAAAATTGAGGGGAAGATGGATGCAGCCAAATACAGGACCATTCTGGATGAAAACCTGTTGGAGTCTGCAAAAGACCTGAAACTGGGACGGAGATTTATCTTCCAACAAGACAATGATCTCAAACATACAGTAAAATCTACAAAGGAATGGTTCACAAATAAACGTATCCAGGTGTTAGAATGGCCAAGTCAAAGTCCAGACCTGAATCCAATCGAGAATCTGTGGAAAGAGCTGAAAACTGCTGTTCACAAACGCTCTCCATCCAACCTCACTGAGCTTGAGCTGTTTTGCAAGGAAGAATGGGCAAGAATTTCAGTCTCTCGATGTGCAAAACTGATAGAGACATACCCCAAGCGACTTGCAGCTGTAATCGCAGCAAAAGGTGGCTCTACAAAGTATTAACGCAAGGGGGCCGAATAATTTTGCACGCCCCACTTTTCATTTTTTTATTAGTTAAAAAAGTTTCAAAAATCCAAAAGATTTCGTTCCACTTCACAATTGTGTCCCACTTGTTGGTGATTCTTCACAAAAAATAAAAATTTTATATCTTTATGTTTGAAGCCTGAAATGTGGCAAAAGGTTGAAGAGTTCAAGGGGGACGAATACTTTCGCAAGCCACTGTAACTCCTGACCTCTCAGTAGTCTCCACTGACAGGGATGATGGTATAGCGCAGGGTGTCCCAGGTCCTTGCAGCACATCTTCCAGCAGCACACCACCAGGTGGAGACTATAGCCGGCAAATTTATCTGCCTCATCTGCTGCAGTGGAAAAAAATACAGTCCCTGCCACCCACATACCCAGTGTCTAAATGCAAGCTTGTCAAAGTTGCTGGCTCTACAAATTCTTCCTTTCCACTTGGTGAATTCTGCCACCTTCTGTGAATTTGCAGAATGTGCTGTATCACAATGGCAGATTCCCAATTGCTATTTCTTTTCACATATGGCCATTCCATCTCTCTACCATTACATGGAAGGCAATGTTGCGACATTGTTGGGCAAGATAGTCAGCCGCAAAGTCCACGTTACTCCTGACACGTGGTGCAGCAAGCATGGGCAGGGACAATATATTTTGTTCACTGAACACTGGGTAACTGCTTGCAACTTGGAAGGGCTCAGTGCTGCACTGGGTAACTGCTTGCAACTGCAGCACAGGGCTCAGTGCTGCAGTTTCTTGTGCCCCCACATCTCCATACAGCTGGTGATTCATCAGCTCTACCCCCTCCTCCTCCATGCCCTCCTCTGCTGAATTGTCCTATGAACCTTAAGTACCCCCTAAGCATTCAAAGGGTTTTTCAATGAGTCAGGCCAAAATGTGCCATGCAGTGCTTCAGCTGGTGTGTCTATGGGACAGGAACCATACTGGAGCAGAGATTCTTGCAGCTTTGAAGGACCAGGCCCAGAGGTGGTTCACACCATGCCAGCTGGAGCCAGGAATGGTGGTGTGTGATAATGGCACAAACCTCCTGTCTGCCCTTAGACAGGGAAAGTTGACACATGTGCCATGCCTCAATTTGGTGGTGCAATTTTATGACAGCAAGGCCAATTCTTGCTTTCATCAAGAGTACCTCTATAGGGTTACGGTGAGAGTCGGTGTCGTTGTTGGTGGCGCCTTTTGATTCTACTTACAAAGTCCCGTGGAGGTTTTTTCCTTTTTTCTTTTTTAATTAACATAAGGAGATACATACTGGCCTACATAAGTATTGGTATCCTTTGACCTGTGATCAGACTATATGTAAATATGTTAAACAGTATCACGGGATCACATACAGACATTCTACATCTTTAAAGCGGGGGTCCACCTATCTATCGTTTTTTTTTTTTTGAGTTCATTCACAAACTTTTCTTCTCAGCATTACATACTCACATATTGTGTGTAATATGTCCGCCTGTGTCAGATTTCGTCAGAAAGAATAACTTATATTATTCACTGCAGGCAGTTTCCATCTTCATTGTGGGCATTTGAAGCCCACAAGCATTTATTTCCTGAATGTGGTGAATGCTGTGCTCCCCGCACAAGCTCAGTGGCATCCTGGGAAGCCTGAGACTAGCTCCCAGGAGTCTGGGAGAGGCTAGAAACACACCTACTCCCACGGGAGGAGAACCAGGAAGTGCAAAGAAGAATAGAAAAATAAAAGGTAATTACGGCGATTTAAATTTTTTTAAACGGCATGTCAGCATCTAGGCAAGGAAGAGAATACATACAGATATTGGGTGGAACCCCGCTTTAAGAGACAAATTTACCCACAGTTAAGACTTTACCAACTTAGAACACTTCTGAGAGAAAGGATACATTCCAGTGTGGTCCTCCACAATGTTTGTGGAGATAGGAATGTGGTAATATCATGCTCCCTAACAAGGAGATGTTTTTACACAGGCAGTGCATAGACTACGAGATTACTATGGGTCTCATATATTTGATGTGATGCACCTGTGGTGTGTTCAATGTTGGCAAAACTATTAGACACTTAAGGCAAATGATTAGTGATCATGTATTATGTGCCAAATGGTAATGCCTGTTAGTTGGCATATTGGCCTGCTCAAGGTCCTCAAATATCCCTGCGGGGCAGATTTTGATAAATTAGTACTTCAGAAAGAAACAAAATTAATACAGAGATTAGAAGCATACCCCCCCCCCCCCAAGGTCTTAATACGACTTTTAGTTACACACCATTTTTGTAATATTTTCTTCTTAATTTTTTGGCAAACCAAGGAAGGATCTGGTACACATAGGCTGCACCACTGATTGTAAACCATTTGTTTATTTACTGTGTGCTATTGCATTTTTTAGTGATCCAGTGGCTTTGGCCTTTGTTTTTGTCTGCAAAGCTCCATCCTTTGCATCAGTGAACATCTTCAGATGGTTTGTGCATTACAATAGTGTACGCTTGTATTTATTTATATTTTTTATTATGCATGATTAATAAATGTATGTTTGAATTATAGACATACTAGGACTCCCCCTCTCCTGAGGAAGCGATCAACTATCCGTGAATGTGAACACAGAAATATAGAAACACTCCCCTTAGATATCCTGTGGTTAATGTGTAACCTGATTACATATTCACTAAAATGTTAATTGATTCATCTTCTTTACTTTGTATTCTGGAATCTGTCTTATTAATAGTTAGAGCTATATAGAAACAGTTTTACTTGTATAAATGTTTTTATTGTGTTTTTAATTAATAAAGAATTGTTTTGTCTTATTAACAAAAAGTTTTGTCTAATAGTTCTCTAGCACCACATAAAGTCCATTTATGTGCACAGTTTAGTTATATAAAGACTACAGATCCTCTTTTTGCACCTGGAAGTTCATGGGTCCATCCTGCATACCAGCTTCTTCAGCACACCTGGTTTGAACATCTTCAGCAGCACAACAGCTCTTAGGCTGTCTTCTGATTTTCTGCTGCATATTCACTTATTAAAGGCACCATGACTTGTCTGCCTAAACCCTCTCTCCAACTTCATGGAGTACTGGGCCAGAGGCGTAAGGGAAACCTTCTTGTCAGCCCCGCCTCTAACAGGTACATAACATGTGTGGTATAAGTATTGAAGAATATATCAATAATTAAATGCTAACTCTCTGTATGGGTCAATATTTCTACTCCAGACGATAACTACACACATGATATTTCATGAGTTGTCTGAATACCTCACTATACTCAGTCCAATTCTTTTGGAGCTCATTATTGTCCAAGGAACTGCCCTTGTTACTTTTTCAGTTACTTATAAGAAATACCAACTATGCAGGGCTGAACACGATACACTTCAGGAATAGTTGTAAAACATGTCAATGGTTTGTCAATATTTTCATCAATTGGCTCCAGTTAGAGCCAACTTGAATCATTAAACGTACAGGTTTCCCTGTCTTTTTCCAGCTGGACTTTCTCCTGGGGAGATATAATCTCCTTTTGTGTGGTGCTAGCCTTAGCACAACTCAGATACATTTATGAGATTATCTCCTTTTCTGAAATCTCTGGTACATAGAATGCACCTCCTGTTTTAAATCCTCCTCATTAGTTCAGTTTTGAAAAATCCTCATAATTTTACAAGTCGGCATTTAATTTATCAGAGAACTGAAATGATGGGTTTGCAACATGCAGCAAGAAGTTGGCTTTGCTTTACTTCCTATTGGTTTTAGTGGTGAGCCTATTGCTATTGATCAGGGTTTTAAGATTCTCTGAGAGTAAAGCTACCCATAGATGGATCAAAATTTCATCAGGGACTGGCTGAATTTCGATCCATATACGAGCACTTGACTTCTGTACAACTGTCCTACTGGAAAATTCCCTCTCAATCAGTGCTGCAGGTTATAGCCTGCACTACTGATCTGTGTATTATAATGGTAGAAAAGTCAAATACAATAACACAGCTGGGAAGATTCTCCGATGTACCTTGAATGTGTGGATGGGAGAATCAAGTCAATTAACCTTTTTCAGGTCCTCATGGACCACCTCCAGGAATAAACTAATAAACCAGTTGTTGAAAAGGACCATCATTGTTTTGGCTTTAAATTTGTAGTTGTGGATTCATTGGAAGAGGTTTATTTAGCTTCCAATATCTCTAGATCTACTAGTTATTTTGATATTAGATTCTCACTAAAATTATCTCTGAATATGCATTTTCTATGACATACTCAGTTGGAATTGCACAAATTTGTAACAGGTTTACTATTAGCCTTAACTGAACTATAGTATCTGACCAGAGATCGCTTATAGTTGGTTGTTTTTGCTACATTGTGATTGTTGAAAATGGGCCTTCATTGTCCATGACTGATGCATAATTATTTAGTGTAGCCATGAAATTAGCATTTAATGCTTTCATAATTAGGTGTCATATAACAGATACTAATATTTTTAATGTTAACAAACTTTGTGCCAACATACATAACCAGCTATACAAAAACTGTTGTATAGTAAAATTAATAGCACTCATTAAATCAATCTAAGTAACTATTTTTTCAAATACAAAAAGCATTTTGTTGATTTTCAAGAGGCAATGGTTTGGCATCACAGCTAGATCTCCACTACAAATGCTGGCATAAACTGAGGCCAAGTCCTTCTGTGTGCAGTAGCACTAGGCTTTAGAAAGAACACCTGGAACTGGAAGAAGAGATGTATTGGTAATGATAAATGATGCCTGTGGCTTCTCTTTAGTCCAACAGAATCGTGGACTTCAAACACTGCAGCATATCTTTCTATGAATGTTTAATGAATAGTAAACAATAAACTAGCAGGTGTGTTTTTTCTTTCCCCAGGATGAAAATTTTGATTTGAAATACATAGCTTTAAATGAGCCATTTAAATTGATTCAGTAGTTTGATTGTACTTGTGTTAGCTATACTATGCAATGAGCAGTTCTTGTATTACGTATGGATCTTGCATGAAATTATGTGATTTTTTTAAATATTTGTTTGCTTAATTTGTATACTAAAAAAATACAAAAACAATAAAACACACATGTTCAAAATATTTCACCTTTTTTAAGTTAGGTAAATGTAAAATTGCAAGATAATCATTTATATTTACAAACACAACCAGCAGTTGGAGCTCTAGGATTTCCTTCACAAATTTTCCAGGCACCCTTAGCTGTTGAAAAAAGCTTTTGTTTACAAACCTTTGTAACTTAACTCCCTAGTAATGAAGGTCAAAACAAATCTTAATGCCTGAAAACAGTTTTGCAACTTTGATATACAGGTATGTTAGCAATCTTTGCAAGTGTTATAATAGTGAAATTGCTGTGACTGAAAAAAGTCTTACATTGGTGCTATAATGAACGATTGTATTATCAAACGCTACCTTAAAAGGGTGTGTATATTATCAATCTTGTAATGGGTGGCTGCATACAATCTTATTGTGTTCCCACAAAGTGAAATAGCAAAACATTTTGTATATTATGTTGCTGTGCCTACACCCTCAGTAGTGTGTATTAGTCATTATGGCATAACATAAAATCATAAATAATATTTTAAACGTAAAACAACAATATCTTTGTGTGATAATCTGTGTAATTCTTCCAATATAACCAGTGCAAAATTAATTAGATCATATACATAGTGTATTATCTACAGTTTCAACTTCCAAAATGTCTTTTAAATAAAACCATAAAGTGCAGTTCATTTGGTGATTCTACAACAATGTGATCCACAATAAAAGTGCTAGTGCTTGCTAAACATGTGCACACTGAAATATTTTGTTTCAAAATTTCGGTTTCGTCAGAATTTTTTTTTATTTAGTTACTCCCGAAATTCGTTTTTTTTTTTTTGTTTTGTTAAAAAAAATGCATTTGTACAAAAATCCGAATTAATTAAAGTTGAATCTGTCAATTGAAGGCTTATGGTGTCTGTCAGATGTTCTAAGAAGATTTGACGAAGCAGCTAAACTGTACGACGCCATGATCGTACATTTCCGGTCAAATGCTCTGCCCACAAGCTTTAGTAGAATTCTTATGTTGTTTGACCAATAATACTTATAATTATTAATTATTATTACTAGTCAAACAACAAAATTCTTCTTAGCCTATGGGTGGAGCATTTGACCATAAATGTCCACTCGCAGCAATCGTATGTTTTTAGCTGCTTCGTCGAATCTTCATGTCTCTATAATGTCGAATCTTTTCTCTCTATTTCGAATAATCTTGGACTGATAGAGTTAGGTTAGGCACATTAAACCGCAGGTTTGATAGACACAGATCGCTATTGTCACTGTCATGACGATTGTTCTAACTATCCATATCAAACTGTTGTCGCAACGATACAAAAATATAATAGATACTTAAAAAAAGCATTTTTTTATTTTGGATCTTTCAGATTTCGGATTCTGTGCGTTCACTATCATTTGTTAAAACGAACACGAAAATCCCCAAAAATTCAGACGAAAATGCATTCGGACTATTTGCAGTTCATAAGTGACTCCACAACAATATGATATGAAAAAAAAGTGTTCTTCGGTGACTCCCACCACCTCTTCCAGCTCTCTGCGCTCACCTCTCTTATTGACCTCTCTTACTAGGTCAAATCACGCTTCCTCCTTTCTTCCACCTGATTTTTTTACAGTCTGTTAAAACATAGCAACTCACATTTCAGATACATTTTCAACTGCTAAAATGTGCCCGTGGCGACACGCACAGAGTGGAGCCAGATGACGCTGCCAATACCGGAAGTGATGCTGGAGCCTTCAAGCCCCACTGTCAGTTTTAGGAGTCAAAAGTTTTTATCTGAAATGTAAGTTGCTATATTTTAATAAATAGATTTTAAATGAATTACTGCACTATGAGGATACCCTTTTTTACATAAACCATCTCACGGAGTAAACCACGATCTTAAAGGGCCACACACCCAATTATAAATAGAGTGTCAGAACATCAGGTGGAGGAAAATGTTATATCTATTTGTTTATACATAAATAAACTGTATAATATACAGTAACACACAGACATTAATGTCTAAACTGCAGGCAACAAAAGTGAGTACACCCCTAAGTGAAAATGTCCAAATTGGGCCCAATTAGCCATTTTCCCTCCCCAGTGTCATGTGACTTGTTAGTGTTACAAGGTCTCAGGTGTGAATGAGGAGCAGGCATGTTAAATTTGGTGTTATCGTTCTGACTCCCTCATACTGGTCACTGGAAGTTCAACATGGCACCTCATGGCAAAGAACTCTCTGAGGATCTGAAAAAAGGAATTGTTGCTCTACATAAAGATGGCCTAGCCTATAAGAAGATTGCCAAGACCCTGAAACTGAGCTGCAGCACGGTGGCCAAGACCATACAGTGGTTTAACAGGACAGGTTCCACTCAAAACAGGCCTCGCCATGGTCGACCAAAGAAGTTGAATGCACGTGCTCAGAATCATATCCAGAGGTTGTCTTTGGGAAATAAACGTATGAGTGCTGCCAGCATTGCTGCAGAGGTTGAAGGGGTGGGGGTTCAGCCTGTCAGTTCTCAGACCATACACCGCACACTGCATCAAATTGGTCTGCATGGCTCTCATCCCAGAAGGAAGCCTCTTCTAAAGATGATGCACAAGAAAGCCTGCAAACAGTTTGCTGAAGACAAGCAGACTAAGGACATAGATTACTGGAACCATGTCCTGTGGTCTGATGAGACCAAGATAAACTTATTTGGTTCAGATTGTGTCAAGCGTGTGTGGCAGCAACCAGGTGAGGAGTACAAAGACAAGTGTGTCTTGCCTACAGTCAAGCATGGTGGTGGGAGTGTCATGGTCTGGGGCTGCATGAGTGCTGCCAGCACTGGTGAGCTACAGAGCATGATCCCCACCCTTCAGAGACTGGGCCGCAGAGCAGTATTCCAACATAATAATGACCCCAAACACACCTCCAAGATGACCACTGCCTTGCTAAAGAAGCTGAGGGTAAAGGTGATGGACTGGCCAAGCAGGTCTCCAGACCTAAACCCTATTGAGCATTTGTGGGGCATCCTCAAACAGAAGGTGGAGGAGCGCAAGGTCTCTAACATCCACCAGCTTTGTGATGTCATCATGGAGGAGTGGAAGAGGACTCCAATGACAACCTGTGAAACACTGGTGAACTCCATGCCCAAGAGGGTTAAGGCAGTGCTGCAAAAAAATGGTGGCCACACAAAATATTGACACTTTGGGCCCAATTTGGACATTTTCACTTAGGGGTGTACTCACTTTTGTTGCCAGCGGTTTAGACATTAATGGCTGTGTTTTTTTGAGGGGACAGCAACAATTTACACCGTTATACAAGCTGTACACTCACTACTTTACATTGTAGTAAAGTGCCATTTCTTCAGTGTTGTCACATGAAAAGATAGAATAAAATATTTACAAAAATGTGAGGGGTGTACTCACTTTTGAGAGATACTGTATATTATACACAGTATCTCACAAAAGTGAGCACACCCTTTTGTAAATATTTTATTATATCTTTTTCATGTGACAACACTGTAGAAATGACACTTTGCTACAATGTAAAGTAGTGAATGTATAGCTTGTTTAACAGTGTAAATTTGCTGTCCCCTCAAAAAAACACAGCCATTAATGTCTAAACCGCAGGCAACAAAAGTGAGTACACCCCTAAGTGAAAATGTCCAAATTGGGCTCAAAGTGTCAATATTTTGTGTGGCCACCATCTTTTTGCAGCACTGGAGTCCTCTTCCACTCTTCCGTGACAGCATCATGGAGCTGGTGGATGTTAGAGACCTTGCGCTCCTCCACCTTCCGTTTGAGGATGCCCCACAAATGCTCAATAGGTTTTAGGTCTGGAGACATGCTTGGCCAGTCCGTCACCTTTACTCTCAGCTTCTTTAGCAAGGCAGGGCTCATTTTGGAGGTGTATTTGGGGTTGTTATTATGTTGGAATCCTACCCTGAGGACCAGTCTCCGGAGGGAGGGGATCATGTTCTGCTTCAGTATGTCACAATACATGTTGGTATTCATGGTTGCCTCAATGAACTGTAGCTCCCCATTGTTGGCAGCACTCATGCAGCCCCAGACCATGACACCCTCACCACTATGCTTGACTGTAGGCAAGACACACTTGTCTTTGTACTCTTCTCACCTGGTTGCCACCACACACACTTGACACCGTCTGAACCAAATAAGTTTATCTTGGTCTCATCAGACCACAGGACATGGTTTCAGTAATCTATGTCCTTAGTCTGCTTATCTTCAGCAGTTTGCGGGCTTTCTTGTGCATAATCTTTAGAAGAGGCTTCCTTCTGGGATGACAGCCATGCAGACCAATTTGATGCAGTGTGCGGCGTATGGTCTGAGAACTGACAGGCTGACCCCCACCTCTTCAACCTCTGCAGCAATGCTGGCAGCACTCATGCATCTATTTCCCAAAGACAACCTCTGGATATGACACTGTCGACCATGACGAGGTCTGTTCTGAGTGGAACCTGTCCTGTTATACCGCTGTATGGTCTTCTTTATGTAGAGCAACAATTCTTTTTTTCAGATCCTCAGAGACTTCTTTGCCATGAGGTGCCATGTTGAACTTCCAGTGACCAGTATGAGAGAGTGAGAGCAATAACACCAAATTTAACATACCTGCTCCCCATTCACACCTGAGACCTTGTAACACTAATGAGTCACATGACACCGGCGAGGGATAATGGCTAATTGGACCCAATTTGGACAATTTCACTTAGGGGTGTACTCACATGTGTTGCCAGCAGTTTAGACATTAATGGCCATGCAATGCATTATTTTTAGGGGACAGCAAATTTACACTGTCATACAAGCTGTACACTCACTATGTTACATTGTAGTAAAGTGTCATTTGCTCAGTGTTGTCACATGAAAAGATATAATAAAATATTTACAAAAATGTGAGGGGTGTACTCACTTCTGTGAGATACTGTATAGCTATATATATAAAAAATGTATATATTTATATATATTTTCTGACAGTGCTAGAACCTATAATTGTGTAAGTATAGCCAGGGGATGCACAAGGTTATCAAAGATAAAGCTTGATGGGGCTTAGGAGTGTTGTGTCTAAGCAGAGAAGACCAGGTGATTAGTTTTCTCTGAGTTTTTTTTAATCCAGGATCAGAGTCCAGAGTCTGAAGGCTGCAAAGAGTCTTGGGTAGGATTAAGCATTCAATCTTGTGTCCAGGTCTTTCTGAAGACCTGCAGGCTAGATGAGGGTGTAGTCACATAGTTGGTGAGGTTGAAAAAAGACACAAATCCATCAAGTCCAACCTATGTGCGTGCTCCTATGTTAACATTACATTGTATACCGCTGTATGTTGTGGTCATTAAGGTGCCTATCTAATAGTTTTTTTTAAATTGTTGATGCTAACCACTGCTTTTTTAAGACAATTTCACATCCTTACCCCTCTAACAGTAAAGAACCCTCTAAGCAGTTTTAGGTTAAACCACTTAAACTGCTTAGAATTGCCTAATTTTAGTGAATGGCCGCGTGTCTTTTTAAATTGACTTGCGCAGAAAAGTTTTATCCCTATTGTGGGGTCACCAGTATGGTATTTTTACATTGAAATCATATCCCCTCTCAAGTGTCTCTTCTCCAGAGAGAATAAGTTCAGTGTTTGCAGTCTTTCCCCATAGCTGAGATCCTCCAGTCCCTTTATTAGCTTTGTTGCCTTTCTCTGTCCACACTTGTTATTAGCAAGGACCTGGCCATGGCATAGGGATCCTGTCAGCTTCAGGAGACAGGTGTGTGCTCCTTCCAGGAGACAACCATACTCCCATTAGGAGAGGTGTCCCTGTGTCCCAGCACTCCATGTTGGAGGACAGATTCCTTACCCACAGGACTGAGAAAGTTGGGACAGCTTAGCAAGACTGTAGGACTGGGAGAGCTAAGGCCACCAGACGAGTCAAAGGGGCTGAGTGAATTTTTAGGTCAAGGAGGAGTGAGAGAGCCTAGGGTGCCTGGAGATTTCATATTGAGAGGCCAGGGAATGGGCTTGTGCAGCAGGAAGGATGTAACTACAGTACAAGCTGAGTGAACTAGGAGAACCCAGGGAGCCAGGAGAGCTGGGTAAGACAGTCTGAGGGACCAGGAAAAAGAGCAGAGATGCTGCGGAAGAGATAGGTGGGTGGCTCTGCATTAATTGGTATGTGTTTTGCTTGTGACAATCTCCTGAGGGGCAACTATTCTGTTTTAAAATTTTCTTTAAGTTTGTTTAATAAAAGTGAGCTAGCAAGCCTTAAAACAGAGTTCAGACTGGCATTGACTCAGTACAAATGCTTCTTATGCCCCATACACACAGTCGGATTTTCCGACAGAAAATGTGTGATAGGACCTTGTTGTCGGAAATTCCGACCATGTGTGGGCTCCATCACACATTTTCCAGCGGAATTTCCGACACACAAAGTTTGAGAGCAGGATATAACATTTTCCGACAACAAAATGTAAAACACATGCAAAATAGCAAAAAGGGTAAAAAACTGTTCTGAGGATAACGTGAAGTATTAGTGTGTCATATACCCAAAATTCACAAGAATGTGAATTAATCTCCAAAAATATATATATAATAAAATGAAGGTAATGAATAATATGTTTGGATGCTTTTTACCCCCATCATTAAGGTGAGAGTTCTGGGAGACTATAAGCATTAAGAAGCCATTCATGATACATCTAGAAATATACATGGACACTTTTCCCTTTTAACAACACTTCTATTGGATCCATCAGGCTGTGAAGGCGACAGACGTTATTTCTCCTTGTCAAAAGAAGTTTATTGAGTATACAATGTTATAAAGATACATAAAGTAAGTTTACAAGGACCTATAAAGTAAGCTCATTGTTTTACAGTAGGGTTTATATAGGTAAATATCATGAAATTTCAAATATTAAACATTGGGTTCACGTAAACCTAAATTAAAGATATATATCATTTCCTTAGTTACTTTTGTAGGTATTTAAATGATTTATACCTACTATACATATTGTTTACAAGTAGAGTGTATATAGGTCAGATAATGAGCTTTAATCGTAAGGTGGAGAAAAGGAAAGAGAAAGAAGAAAAAGGGTTGAAAGGTAGAGGTATGGTCCACAAGGTTGTCCCGCTCGTCAGTTTATTATTCTTTTTAGTTCTCTTTGAAGCCTTAGAATGGGTGTCTCTGTAAGTCATTTAATCTGTTACCATGGCAACAGGACAGAGTCATTGAAGTTTGACAGGAACTGTTGTTTTATCCAAGGATGCCAAAGTTTTTCAAATTTTGGAATTTGATTTTGATCGATGGCTACCATCTTAGCATGGGACATTGTATTATTCATTCTGTGAATTATTTCTGCTAGTACCAATGTAGGAGATTTCCATGCCTTAGCCACTGTTTGTTTTGCAGCCGTTATTAGTTGGATCATAAGTTTGAATTGAGAGAGTGTTAACCATTCCGGTTTTAGATTAAGTAAAGTTAAATATGGATCTGGTTGTATTATTTTTTTAAATATTTTAGATGCAATCACGAAGACTTCCTTCCAGAAGGTTTGGATTACTGGGCACGTCCACCATATGTGTAAATATGTGCCTATTTCTGGGCATCCTCGAAAACAAAGAGCTGAGGTATTAGGTGAATATTTTGCCACTCTAGCGGGTACAAGGTACCAGCGAGTTAGGACTTTATAATTTGTCTCCAGTGCTAAGATGTTGTGTGAGGATGACTTAGATGTGAGCCATATGTTAGACCAGTCCGTGTCTTCTAAAGTTCGTCCCAGGTCCTCCCCCTACCTCTGAACGTAAGAGGGTCTATTAAGATTTGCTACTCCATATAATTGATTATAAAGTGATGAAATTGTACCTTTAGCAAATGGATCTTTTGTACAGATTGATTCAAAAATGGATAATTGGGATAATGGTGTATCCCCCTTTAGGAATGGTGTATAGAAATTTTTGATTTGGAGATATCTAAATATCTCAGAGTTTGGTAGATCATATTTTTCTCTAAGCGATGGGAATGAAAGGAATAATTTAGATGCTATGAAGTCATTTAGTGTCTGAATGCCTGATGTTGTCCAAGCTTTAAAAGAATTTGGGTAGATCCATGCCGGATAAAAGGCCGGATTTCTGATAAAAGAAAGGAGAGGATTGTGTGGAGATTGTAACTGATATTTGGTTTTTAGTTTATCCCAGAGAGATAAGAAGTGTTTAGTTATAGGATTATGAATTTTAAAGCGGTCTTTAGGATCAAGCCATAATAAATTTGATATTAATAGAGGGTCATTTTCTGAAGCCTCTATAAATACCTATAATGGGATTTCCTGTTTTGCATGGTATTTGGACAGACTGGCCAAATGTGCTGCTCTGTAGTAGTTAGTAAAATTAGGGTATCCCAGGCCTCCTTTATTTTTGGGAAGATGTAGTGTGTGTATAGGTATACGTGGTTTAGAAGAGCCCCATATAAACGAAGTTGCTCTTTTTTGTACTATTCTCAAAAAATAGGAAGGAATTGGAATAGGGAGGATTCTGAATAGATAAAGCAATTTGGGTAGAATAGTCATTTTGATTGCATTAATCTTCCCTATCCAGGATAAAGGAAGTTGCGACCATTGTTTTATTAGATTTGTAATCTGTCTTAATACAGGAGGATAATTGGTTGAGAATAAGTCAGAATGAGATGCTGTTAAATGAATTCCAAGATATGGGTTTGATTTTTCTGCCCATGTGAATGGGAGTGCAGCCCTAGCCGGGATCAATTCCATGTTTGTGAGTGAAATATTAAGCACTAGGCATTTCTTAGGATTAATCATAAGGCCGGATAGGGCTGCAAATCCATCAAGAGCTGGTATTAAGTTAGGACCAGAGACCTGTGGTGATGATAGAAAAAGTAATATATCGTCTGCAAATATACATAATTTGTGTGTAATACCTCCTACTTCAATGCCAGTTATAGTTTGGTTTGTTCTGATGTATTGGGCCATGGGTTCGAGTATAAGGGCAAATAATAAGGGAGATAATGGGCAACCCTGTCGGGTACCTCTTTCGATATTAAAGGCTTCAGATTTGTATCCAGCATATTTTATATAGGCTTTGGGTTTATTATATAATGCTTTGATCCATGTTAAAAAGTGGGGTCCAAAACCCCATTTTTGTAATGAATATTGCATATATTGCCAGGATACTGTGTCAAATGCCCTCTTAATATCGAGAGATAGAAAACATAAAGGGATTTTCCGTTTTTTAGCAATATGTGCCAATAACACTGCCCTGCGTATATTATCGCCTGCCTGTCTATTTGGCATGAAGCCTACTTGATCTCTATGTATTAATTTTCCTATAATGCTATTGAGGCGTTTTGCTATTATTTTTGCTAATAATTTAATATCGAGGTTTAACAGAGAGATAGGCCGATAATTCACACAGGAAGTATCATCAGAAAGGGGTTTTGGGATCATACAAACAATTGCCATTAGTGTTTCTTGCCGAAAAGAATGTCCATCTAGAAGTTTGTTAAAAGTTTCAGTGAGAATGGGAGAGAGTATTTCTGAGAATGTTTTATAGTATAAAGCCGAGTAGCCATCTGGGCCTGGTCTTTTATTAAGTTTTAGGTCTTTTATGGCGTTAGCAACTTCATCTATAGTTATAGGCTCATCCAAACTGCTTTTTTGATTCTGAGATAACTCAGGTAAGGTTATTTTTGAGAAGAAGGATTCAGCCTCTGTAGGATTAAATTCATTGTTTGTCTTGTATAAAGTTGCGAGATGTGAGTGAAATTTATGGACTATTTTAACTGGATTACAAGTGTAAACATTTTTTGATAATTTCAAACGTATTGGTTTGAAAGATTTGTTAGTTGAATTTAATGCCCGAGCCAAATATGTACCTGGTTTGTTTGTATTCATGTAGAAATTGTGTTTGGAGCGTTTGAGGGATTTATCAACTGACTCAGTGAGAAATAGATCGTATTCCAATCTAGATTTTTCCAGATGAGATTTTGTACTCTGAGATGGATTATCTTGAAATGATATGTAGGCTGCATTAAAATTGAGTTCTAGTTTTTTTGCTAGATTTTTGCGTTCCCGTTTAAATAGTGCCATTTGTCTTTGTATTGTACCACGCAAGACAGGCTTATGAGCTTCCCACAGTGTTATTGGGGAGATGTCTGTTGTATTATTAATTGATATGTATTCCTTTAAAGCTTGTTCAATGGCCATCTGATGTAGTGGGTGTTTGAGCATTATGTCCGGTAAGTACCACGTTGGGTCATGCGCTTTTGGTATGGCTGAGGCTATAGTAGTGTATACTGCATTATGGTCAGACCACGGAATCGGAATTATATCTGATGCAATAATTTCTGGTATCATTCCTATTGTTAGAAAAATATGATCTATTCTGGTGAAGGTTTGATGAGGGTGCGAGAAATAAGTGAATTTCTTTTTCATTGGGTTACTTTCTCTCCACGAATCTACCAGATTGTATTTGGAAAGAAGTTGAGAAAAAGGTAATTTAGAGGTTATTTTGGATGGTGTAAAAGGTGATTTATCTAGAAATGGGAGGAGGACCTGGTTCGAATCCCCACACATTATCACTGTTCCTATTTTGTGTGTATTAATCACTTGTAATATATGTGAGAGGAATGGTGTAGGTTGTTTGTTGGGAGCGTAGTAGGAAATCACCGTGATTGCTGTATCCATTATATAACCCATGAGTATCAGGTATCTACCTTCTGGGTCTTTAATTTCTGATGATAAGGTGAATGGTGTGGATCAGTGAAATGCAATTAGAGTTCCCCTTTGCTTGGTACAGGCAGAAGCCGTGTAAATTTGTTGATAAAAAGGAGAAATATATTTTGGAGTAGAATCTTTGGTGAAGTGTGTTTCTTGGAGGCATACTATGTGAGCCTTCTTGTTATGGAAAGTACGGAAGGCTTTGGTCCTTTTTTGAGGGACATTTATTCCCTGAACATTCAGGGAAAGTATATTCAGTGGTGCCATGGCAACAGATCAAATAGTTTTGACTTACTTTTTGTTATGCAGAGCTGACTGCGCAGATCAACCTGTGTGGACTGAAGAGATGAATAGATAGAAAAGAAACCAGTGAATTCTGCAGTAAAGCGTAAACAAAAAACATATGAGATTAAATGATACATTGTATAAATTATTTTTTGCAAGTAATCACAATTTACCCGTGAAAGAGAATAAATATCTCTCTCAGGGGTATAAGTGCCTTCGTCACACTCCCACATAATATGGTTGGGAGAATGAGGAGGGCTAATGGGGGTACACGGATCTTCCGCTTACAGGAGAGAAGTGCTATGTCAAAAGACATCAAAATGATGTTTCATTAATTGGAGTGCAGAATATAGTTTTTGTTGAAATTATTTATTCCAAGGTGGTTGTATATGGTTAGTCTTGCCCTAGGCTAAATAATTCAGTTAGAAAGGTACTGTTAATAACTTTGGTATTGATGAAGATAGTTTGAATTATTTTGGGATTTTAACCCTTTTAGAGTAAACAATTACATATTTTATTCATATGTAACTGTTTAGATATGTTAACTCATAAAATTGAGGTTGTATTGCTTCAGATTAGAATAAACAAAAACATAATTCTAGGAACTAGTTAGGTAATAATATATTTGTTTTAAGAAAAGAAAGAAAAAGCTTCCATTACTTCTGGATTATTGAACATATTTGTCCTAAAAAGTAATAAATCTATTGTTATTACCTGATAATATATAACTGAACAAGAATTTCCTTATTTCACTTATATATTCTAAGGCTATATGAATCAGAAGTAATAAGAAATATAACTGGAATGTAACATGATCCCACACAGTGTGTGACTATCAGAATGCAGTTACATTCAGTTATAAATACAGGTTTTTTATAGAGAACCATCTCTTAGTATAATAAATGAAGAGATATCAGGAATTAGGATGTCAGTCCATTGAATCTTCTTGGTCAATGGATGATGTGGCATAACGGCCTCTTTTGTGAGAATGATGATTCCCATTTTGTTCTGAAATTTTCTGAGTGCTGCCTGAAGATGAAGATGATGCCATTCTTCTGCGTGTGGGAGAGTTTCTGCTTGTGGGTTCTGTCAGATTTAATTTTAATAGGGTTTGTTGTAGTTCATCTGCTGATCTGCTTCTGTAAATTGTACCTTGGTAGTTAAATCTGACTGAAAAGGGGAAGCCCCATTGATACATAATGTTGTGGCGTTGCAGTTCTATTAGTTGGGGTTTCATGGATCGTCTTTTAGTAATAGTAAGTTGGGATAGGTCAGCAAAAATTTGATAATTGTTTCCTTGAAAATTAAGCTCCTTTTTTTCTCTTGCAGCAATTAGTATTTGTTCTTTCGTTCTGTAATAATGAAATTTTGTGATTATATCACGTGGGGGTCCATCTTTCTTTTTGGCTGTGAGGGCTCTGTGTACTCTGTCCAGTTCTAAACGTTCAATAGGGATATCTGGCTTTAGTTCTTGTAATAGAGCAGTAATAGTAGATTGCAGGTCTGTCACAGTTTCAGGTATTCCCCTTATGCGCAAGTTTGAACATCTGGCTCTATTTTCGTAATCTTCGAGCTTAGTTTGAAGTATTAAATTCTCTTCTTTTAATTGTTCCAATTCTGTTATATTTACTTGGGTTGTAATTTCAATTTCATCCATTTTTATTTCTAGGGCTGCGGTTTCCCAGCTCTCTTATTTCTTTGGTTAGGCTTTTTGTTATTTGGTCTGAGGTTTGTTTTAAAGCCTTATGAAGCATCTTTTCAAACTGTAATAATATTACTGGGGATGCTGAGGAGGCTTGTGGAGAAGTTTGTGAGAGGATTTGTTCTGTATCTGACTCAAATGGAGAGTCTTGCTGTGACATTTTCTGTCTGTGAGAGCGCCCTGATGCTGTATATTGTGAGGTGACTGGAGCTGCTTTAGTTGCAGTGAGTGCCTGTGAGCTCTTTGTGAGGTGATTTTTATTTCTGCCACGGTTTCCTCCCAGTACCATATTTCCTGCCCAAACTTTCACAGTTTGTTCCCTGGGGCAAAAAGGTTCAAATGGATACCTTTTGAGCCTGCAGGCTCCGCTTTGTCCTTCTCTTCTCTCCTCAGCGGTGCGGAGCTCTAACAATGCATGTCTGCTCCGCTAGGCTCCGCCCATCCCCCCCCCAGACGTTATTTCTCATTCACTCACTAAGAGGACTATCTAGCTTCATTATTCATTACCCTCATTTTATTATATATATATTTTTGGAGATTAATTCACATTCTTGTGAGTTTTGGGTATATGACACACTAATACTTCACGTTATCTTCGGAACATTTTTGACACTTTATTGCTATTTTGCACGTCTTTTACTTGTATTTGCGCATTTTTGACACTTTATTGTATTTTTGCACATTGACTCCTTTTTATATTGCTGTGTTCACTTATGTATTCCTATGGAGACACCTTTTCTTTTTTCTTTTGTAGCGATATGTGTGTATCCCATTATAGTGTTTTTATAGTGTTATTTATTGCTTGAGTTCTGTCACTAGCTATGTTTCAAATTACTCCCAGTAGCGCGAGAGACACATCCACTTTTTATTTGTTATGCACACATACAGTATTTGTGAGGGTTTAAATGGTTTTCTAATAAAATCTTAAACAAATTCATCACTTCAGACCTAATACTTTTTGTTAAAGTCTGGCTATATATTCACTCCTATTCTCCTTTTCCCCTCACTCTGCAATACCTGTTGTAAAGTAAATAGTCGGGATTGTCATGCTTGCACCATTTTGTACTTTCTGCCAAATGTATTGTAGATTTTGACTATATATTCACTCCTCTTCTCCTTTTCCCCTCACTCTGCAATACCTGTTGTAAAGTAAATGTAGCTGGGATTGTCATGCTTGCACCATTTTGTACTTTCTGCCAAATGTATTGTAGATTTTGCCGAAGCATGAAAGTCCTAGCTCAAAAAATGTAAAATTCATACCACAAACACCAACACCTACCAATATTTTGAGGATTTAAAGACATGAGCTCACAGGAGCTGAACTCAAAAGCAATTTCAATGTCTGTGTAAAATTATTTGTTAGTCTCAGAATTCAGTGTTATCTTGGGTGTGGACCCGTCTGCAACCAATGTATACAATACAGCTCATTTATAATAAACATTAGGAAGCAAATGGAGGGCACTAGGAACACCAGTCAAGTGTAATTTGTTTAACGTTTATGTTTGTGTGTAAGAACCCATCTTTTTTGCATGGAACAGTTGAAGTTTTATTAGCAATTGCAATTAGTTAATACACACTGTTTGATAACACTACATCGTTTCATAGTGACTTACCTTTTCCTTCTTTCATTAAGCTTCCTGTTGATTATAAACCAGCGAGAATTCAGTGCATCTAAATTCTCCTTAATATGGGAAGCGTCAGCAGTTGAAGACTGCTCAGCAACTTCTCCTCCATATACATTCAGGGCTCTAACAGTAGCTTGCTGCTGCTCTATGCCATCTTCAAGCACCTGAAAATGTAAGAATAAAATAGATTTTAGGAATAACACATAATATATTTTTACATTGAAATATAGACTTTATTAGAACATATAAAACACTCTGATCACAATCCCATACTATAAGCTATCTTACAAATCTATGATCTTTCACAATCACCAGATATATTGGATCATCATTACTGCAGATCAGAAGCATTTGGAGATTGGTCCTCTGGTGCCAGATCCCAGCAGACCTTTTAACATCAGGCACTGCTAACTTTCCTTTCTTTTCCTTTCACATGTGAAAATCCTAAGATTTTGTTAGGTCTGGTGGAGCTATTTCTAAGCAAATTCAGATCATCCTGGGTGCAATTCTTTCTTCTCCCTCTGAACATGGATCCATTACAGTGTCTGAATGAAATGCAATATAAAACGCCAAATTTCTATGCAAAATAATTGTACCACTTTGAGATGCAAAAATCTGACTTAATCATACCGTCGGGAGGCTACAGAAAACAATTTTGTCCTATGTCAGTTGTTTTTTTTGCTTTTTGTTTTTTTTGCTTATTTTACATTAAGTCATGCCTGTGGAAAGATTAGTTCTTCTTAGAATTTCTGCATGTATGAGGAGAACTAGCAGTGCCTGATATTGTACAACTTGCTGATTTCAAATAGTCAGGAAGCTTGTCCACAAACACATTTCACTTGCAATATTTGTGGTCTAACATATTCAGTGAGTGTGTAGACTTATGAGTTTGTAGGGTGGCTCTTAGGACTTTGTTGTTATCCGAGGGATTTATATCTATGTGGCCTAAAAGTGGGCTTTTAAGATGTAGCTAAAAAGAAGAGAAGTTTTTTTGCATTGAAAATTAAACTAATACATGCTAGAGATACTGAATATATAATAATCACAACTACGAAGAAGTTCAAGTAAAAAAAAAAACACTGTTCATTTTGCATTATCATCCTATAATTGTAAGGTTGGAAACCATCTTCTAAAGTTGATAACATCACACAATTATACAGAAACACGTCTTCGTATGAATGCACTATTTCATAAAATATGTAATCTCTAACTAAACTCACATCACTCCAACTGATTAAGATGACTTGTTAACCAGTTCTCCAGATGCTACATCCAAATTTACCTATGCATTATAGCTTTAATATTTTAAAATATATTAAACATTCTGATGGATAACATCCCACTACTATTTTTTATAGTTTACATAGGCTTCTAACTTTCCTTTACCCTTTAGGCTTAAAAAATATGAAATACATTTACAGCGTTGTACTTAAACGTTTGTAGTAAATTCTTTAAAATTCTTTGTATTTACAGAGTTCAATTTAAAACTGAATGAATTGCAGATAAATGTGTATAGCATAGAGAATTCTAAGCATGTACAATATCGCTTTTAATCCGCTGCAAGAGTATTTGATTCACAATCAGGAACAGTTTGACAGAACAGAAATATCATTTTGCCGGTTGAACATTAGAAATCAAACAATCTTTTTTGAAATTCCGTCAACGAGTGCACTGTGATTTGTATGCCCTCGGGATGTGTTCTAAAATATTTTCTCAGGGAGATTCCAAAACAACTACTAAACAGCTGCCCAGCAGCTTGTGAAGTAATAAAGAAAGGCTGATAGACTGGAGATAGGATCAAAAAGTGCCACAATACAAAATAAAAGTGCTAGGGAAAAAAATGTACTGTAGACAGAAAAAGGCAATACATTTTATGTGTTCTTTAGACAGTAGAAAAACATCCTGAAACAATAAAAATTATATGATGATTGCGGGGGAAGCTATGATTTATAAACTAGTGTAAACCCTACTGTTATGTCCGCCTTTGCTATTGTTACAATATACTATTTTAATAAAAATTGCATATATGTTTAATAGGGATGAGCCGAACACCCCCCCAGTTTGGTTCACAGCAGAACAGGCAAAAAATTTGTTCGAACACGCGAACACCGTTAAAGCCTATGGGACACGAACATGAATAATCAAAAGTGCTAATTTTAAAGGCTTATATGCATGGTATTGTCATAAAAAGTGTTTGGGGACCTGGGTCCTGCCCCAGGGGACATGTATCAATGCAAAAAAAGTTTTAAAAACAGCCGTTTTTTTGGGAGCAGTGATTTTAATAATGCTTAAAGTGAAACAATAAAAGTGAAATATTCCTTTAAATTTCATACCTGGGGGGTGCCTATAGTATGCCTGTAAAGTGGCGCATGTTTCCCGTGACATAACCGAGTGACCCCGCCCCCTCTGATGCTACGGGGAAGCCATAGGGATGTCCCTGTGTGTCAAAGGTGATGTCACTGTGTGGACCCGCCCTCAGTTATAAAGGAACTGTCACCTGAGAGGCCGGTCATTATGGCGGGTGCCTCCCATGTAGGCAGATCGGTGGCGGCATGTGGCTTTTTTTTTTCCTTTTCAGTCTATCAGAGCAAGAGAAGAATAAGATGAATGGACTTTGTGGGACACTTTTATTTTTTAATTTTTTAATAAAGGACTTGTCCCAAGGCGTGTATTGTTGTTTTTACCTTTTTCACACTTTTTTGTGAAATGGTAGGGGTACATTTGTACCCCGTTACCATTTCACACAGGGGGAAGCTTGGATCTGAGGGCTCCCTTGTTAAAGGGGGATTCCAGATTTCGATAAGCCCCCCACCCGCAGACCCCCACAACCACCGGGCAAGGGTTGTGCGGATGAGGCCCTTGTCCCCATCAACATGGGGACAAGGTGCTTTGGGGGGCCGCTACCCCAAAGCACCCTCCCCATGTTGAGGGCATGTGGCCTGGTATGGTTCAGGAGGGGGGGGGGCTCTCTCATCACCCTTCTTTTCCTTCGGCCTGCCAGGTTGCATGTTTAGATAAGGGTCTGGTATGGATTTTTAGGAAGATCCCCATGCCATTTTTTCTTCTAATTTTGGCGCAGGGTTCCCCTTAATATCCATACCAGACCTGAAGGGCCTGGTATGGAATTTGGGGGTACTCCATGCAATTTTTTTTTTAAATTTTGGTTCGGGGTTCCCCTTAATATTCATACCAGACCCAAAGGGCCTGGTAATGGACTGTGGGGGAATCCCATGCCATTTTTTTCAATGACTTTTATGTGTATTGCCGGGACCGACAATTAATTATAGCCGCGAGTACTTTTAAATGACTTTTTTTCCTTTAGAAATGTCATTTTGCTCTCGGACTGTTCTAAACACGGGAAACATGTGCCACTTTACAGGCATACTATAGACACCCTCCAGGTATGAAATTTAAAGGAATAGTTCACTTTTATTGTTTCACTTTAAGCATTATTAAAATCACTGCTCCAGAAAAAATGGACTTTTTAAAAACTTTTTTTGCGTGCGAGCGCCCCCCCTGAACCGTACCAGGCCGCATGTCCTCATCATGGGGGGGTGGGCACTTTGGGGAAGGGGGGCATCCTGCGGCCCCCACCCCAAAGTACCTTGTCCCCATGTTGATGAGGACAAGGGCCTCTTCCCGACAACCCTGGCCTTTGGTTGTCTGGGTCTGCGGGCAGAGGGCTTATCGGAATCCGGCAGCCCCCTTTAATAAGGGGGCCCCCAGATCCCGGCCCCCCACCCTATGTGAATGAGTACGGGGTACATCGTACCCCTACCCTTTCACCTGGGGGAAAAAGTGTCAATAAAAAAAAATACACTAGCCAGGTTTTTAAAGTCATTTATTAGGCATTCCTCCAGATGAAGCCACGTGGGCGGTGGTGAAACTAGTAGAGGGGGAGCCTGGCGGTGGACTACTACTACTGAGTGAGACTGTCATGTCATTTTTAATGCTTTTAAAATTTCATTAAATGTGAGTTCAATGCTAGCTGGGGTGGAGTGGTTTCATTTTTAACCCCTCGGATACTGCACTTTAGGAGGCACTTTCTCTCATTTTTTTCATGTGTTGCTGAACTTACCGGTAGTCATTGTGGATTTAAAGTTTGAAGCAGCACAGTGGAAGGAGTACCTACCTGCTTTTGACTACTTTCATCCTTTGAGCCACCAAGATTCTCTGACGACCCCTGGGAGGGAATTTTTGCACAGGGTGCAAGGCATGTTTGACCCCTTGCAGGGTCGTTTAAAGGAGGTGAGCGAGCATTGCATGAGGTGGTGGGAGCACTACGTTCATGGAGGCTGTCTTAAGATATCACACAAGCTTGTTTTTGTTTTTTGTTTTTTCATTTTTTTGCACAAAGTGGATTCATTAATTTTATGTTTTTGGACTTTTTTCATATTATTGCAATATCAGTGTTTATCACCATAATTGTTTATTTCACTTTTACAGCGCTGTCACACCTATATTGTTTTTTGTTGTTTTTTAATAGGAGTTAATCCACTATCCCACTTTCACCTTAATGCCATTTTATCTTATATTTAACTGTTTTTACACATTGTATAACTTGTTAATGCTACATATTGGAATATTGTAAGTATATTTTATGTCAAAGCTTTTTTTTTCATTTTTGGAGAGAGTAGAGAATGATTCAAATATCAATATTTTATTGTTGTCTTTGTCCCTCAGCAGGGAGTGTGCTGGACCTCTGCAGAGAGGGTCCTTCTTTATAGCATGCTGGCTGGGGACAGGCTTGTGACTGCCTTATAAAGAAAGCAGCCCTCAATATTTTGCACACCTCTTGTTTTGATGCTCTTGGAATATAGTTATCTGTTTTAAGCTAAAGTTTGATTGGGCTTTAAACCCACTAAAAACCCTGGAAAATTATCTTTGAATCACCATCCCTAGGTATACAAAGTATTAATGTATTACAACTGTCTGTTACAATTGTATATTACAAAGTTGTTTTTTAATTCTGGATAGTTTTTTGCCATTTGTATTCTGTAAGGGATTTTCCCTTCACTTCCTGCCCTATTGCCAAACAGGAAGTGTCATGGTTATGCAATAGAGTTTTGTCTGTCAGCTTACCTGTCTCAATGTGTTTATCTCTAAAGACCAGCTGACTCTCACCTGACTGCTTTTATAAACTCTCCTCCAGCATGTCTCCACCCCAGCTCAGGGAACCCTATATTAACCTGTGCACTGCAAGCGAGCAGTGCTGATCAACAATTGTGTGTTAGCTTTCATGTGTACTTGCTGTGTTTTCTGAGTCTGATTCCAGTTACCGACTTTGGCCTGTTCTTGACTATTCCTGTCTGCTCGTGACCCTGACCTTTGGCGTGTCCCCGACTATCCCTGTTTGCCTGTGACCCTGAACCTTGGCATGAACTCTGTTGTCCTTGTCTGCTTGTGGCCCCAACCTTGGCTTATTTCCTTACTACCCCTATCCTCCTGTTTCCTACTGTGGGTGTGAGCTGGGGGATCCTGGGGGTCGTGACCTGGAGCCAGTTGCAGCCCAGTCAATCATCACCACTAGAGGCTCTGGTGAACACATGCTGGCTCTTATACTCCGCGCCCCAGGGAATCTTACGCTCTAACCCCGGTGGGATCCGTGCTGGTGTTCCAGTGGCCCTGCCTTCCTTACCACCCTGACTCCCATCCGCAGCAGTCAGCTGTAGGGTCCACTACCTTGCGGTGCACTCCTGATCCCTACGGTGTGCATCTGTAACCTAGCCTCAAGGTGACCTGACAGGAAGTGAGAGGAAATCCTTCTAAAGTGAGGGAATCCCAAGGTGTCACCAGGGTTATCAGAACTAATGTCCCCATTGGAACATTTCCCCTCTATTACTGTTCTGCTGTCAACTAAAAATTTGCAATTTTTTTAAAGGTAATGATAAAGCTCCATTTAAATTCACCAGTGAATCTCCCAAATGGGAGCTCAGACAGCAATAAAAGTTGACAGGTGTTCTTATCCCACTCCACTCTATCCAAAACAAAAAAAAAAGGTTTTCCTTTAGTTACCATTTAAAGCAATGGTATATGTGTGGATGGAAATGTCACTGCTGGCTTTTAAAAATGTAAGTCCATAAATGTCAACCTGATCCTTGCTTTGCTAGCTACATAGTGATTTGTATGCCTGGAATAGCACAGTGAAATGAGAATAGTCCGATCCATGCTGCATTTTCAGGTCTGTAACTCACTAAGTAATAATGTCAGTAAAAGGGTAACAACCTTGGGCCTTTAACCACTTGCTTACTGGGCACCTAAACCCCCTTCCTGCCCAGACCAATTTTCAGCTTTTAGAGCGGTCACTCTTTGAACGACAATTGCGCAGACATACAACACTGTACTCAAATGAAATTTTTATCATTTTTTTCCAACAAATAGAGCTTTCTTTTGGTGGTATTTGATCACCTCTGGATTTTTTATCTCTTGTTAAAAAAATATAAAAAGGCCAAACTCAAAAAAAATACAAAACCGTTTTATATTTTGTTAATGAATTTTGCAAACAGGTAATTTTTCTCCTTCATTGATGTACGCTGATGAGGCTGCACTGATGGGCACTGATAGGCTGCACTGGTTGGCACTGATAGGCTGCATTGATGGGCACTGATAAGGCAGCACTGATGAGCACTAATAGGTGGCACTGGTGGGCACTGATGAGGTGGCACTGGTGGGCACTGATAGGTGGCATTAGTGGGCACTGAGAGGTGGCACTGATGGGTGGCACTGATGGGTGGCACTGAAGGGCACTAATAGGTGGCACTGATAGCTGGCACTGATGGCACTGATAGGTGACAGTGATGGGCACTGATGGGTGGCAGGGATGGGCACTGATCGGCACTGGAAGGTGACACTGATAGGGAGCACTGCTAGGTGGCACTGATGAGGAACTGATTGGCACCACTGGTGGGCATTGATAGGTGGCACTTGTGGGCATTGGTGGCACTGATTGCTGGCACTGTTATGCGCTGTTGGGCATTGATTCATGGAACTGTGGGCACTGGCAGGCAGTACTGGTTGGCACAGATGAGGCGGCTTCACCTCTTCCTCTTCGGGACCAATGTCCCTTGCACAAAAGCTGCTGATCGGCTTTTTAAAAAAAAAATTATTAGCAATCTTTTGTTTAAATCACGTGATCAGCTGTAATTGGCTGTCAGCTGATCACGTGATAAGGGGATCGGGACTGACCCCTTACTCCGATCTGTGATCTGTAATCATCCGAGTCTCATTGACTCAGTGATCACAGAACGTGCTGTGTGCACCCTGCAGGGGTGCTCGGGGAGCATGCAAAGGGGAGGACATCTATTGATGGCCTCCCGGCAAAGTAGGTCCCTGCTGTATTCGTCATGGACCTAAAGGAGTTAAAACCTCTTTCCCTTTTCCCCTTAAAAAAAGTTAATGGTATTATGCTCTAAACTTCTATCCTTACTGGTTTGTTTTAATAGCTCACAAAAGTTTTACTTTACCACTCTGTTGTTTCATTAAATAAAAAAAATTCAATAGATTTATATTTTAAATGAAATGTTCCTACATGATACAAAATTTTTTAATTTCCTTTTTTTTATATGTCTGAATCATCATATTGTGCCTGAAAAATGAAAGAAATATGCATCTTCACCTGGCAATCACTCTGTATCTTAATAAGCAAAATTAATGGCAGGCAGTGATAGGCTTTCTGCCAGCTCAGCTGTTTGGATGCATTTGGCTTTCATTACAGCGGGTAATAAAAAGAAAAGACTGTCCCATACAGCATCTAAAGTGAGGAAGTCGATCCTGTGTTGCAGGTAATTATTCTGGCAGGTAAAATGATGAATTACTAAAGGACTATAGATGTATCACCTTGGCTTAAATTATGAACTAAAGAAATACAATTTAGCTAAATCTCAATATAAATGGTTGCAGCTTGTCCAGTCTGCCTATTTATGATGAAGAAGAGCACATTGCTCAAACCCTGGAGAGCCAGCCAAAACATACAATTGATGTTTGTGTATAAGCATAATTAATTTTAATAGAAATACATTCTACTCAATCACTTAACATTCAAAGAACATTTACTGCAATTTTTATTCTTTTTTTATTTAAAACTGTAGTTCTTAAAAAAAAGTAATTCTCAACATGAAAAGCTTATTATAGATATCTCTCGTTGTGGAAATGAAAATTGGCATTTGATGCCATGACTAATATATGGTCCAGGCATCAAGGTGTAGAGGTCTGCCTCAGGTATATAATTTACTTCTGAGAACCTTTTCGGCTTGTCTATTCCTTAACAGCAACTGTTGCCCACCAAAGTTTCCTGCTATAGTTTTTCTGTTTAACCACAGACACTTGCTGGTTGGACAAGTGTCTCTTATTTTGTTTGTTGTAATTTTTTTCAGACCAATTTTAGTTAAGGAACTACCACCACTCCCCTTCATCTCTTCTGATATCTGTGCTCCCAGCTAGTTACAGGCAATTTTTTCTATACAAAAGCTCCTCTTTTTAGAGCACTATACTCGTGCACCTATTAAACAATGAACTTCAGTAGAACAGAAGAGGGTTTACTTCTTTATTTACCACATCTTCATTGGTGATTAAAATTATTAAAATAGAGGATGAACACTAAGTTGTGCAAGAACACCTGGAGACAAATATATCTCTGATACTACTCAGTGAGTCCAGCTGAGGATTTAGATTGTTTGACTTGTTGAACACATATTCTATGGAAAGGTTGTTTTTTTTTATATATTATTGTGGATAACTGGTATGTTTTTTTAATGAGAATTCTCAGTGTTTCCCTTTTGACATTAGTTGCCTGTTTGTGTACAGAGGGACCTTTGGGACTATAGGCCGGCATAGAGGGATTGCTTTCTGTCTTTCTTTGCCTATAAATTATATGTAAATCAAATAGCATGGCTCTAAATTATTACAACATGATAGAAAATATACTGTACTTACTGTGAAGAAAAAGTCAAATATAAATTAATGATAGAAATCTCAATTCAGTTCAAATCATTATTAACATTATTGTGAGCGGCATCTTCTAATTATCCACAAGATGTCTCTGTTAAGCATTTTGTATGCATTACTTACTAATTATTTACTAATGGGTTAAACACTAATTTGTTCCATCATATATATATATATATATATATATATATATATATATATATATATATAAAAGAGTGATAGCATAGCTGAATCCGTTCGGTTAGTTTCCCTGAAGAAGTTATTCTTTGATGAAACATATGTTGGGCAGGGCCTACACGTGACACCTCTATGCTATCTTACTGCCGGAAAACCGATGTTTGGAGATTGCCTGCTCAGATAACCGCTCTGTGCATCTTTTAGTGTGATTTTACTGTGGAAAATATATAAGTGCACTTCTATTATTAAAGATACTGATTTTTTAAACATATTGCACTATAACATGTTGTTTTCTTGCTTTGCATTACATTGCTGGGAGAGTTCGCAGCAAGGGGATAAGGAGTGTTAGGAAGACATCCTGGTTATTTTAAATATGCTTTTGACCATTTAATATGGTCCACACTATCAGGTAAGGAGCCAACCTTATCCTATATCACGGATGATATCACTGTGGTGATCAACATTGAATGTAGCAACTATATATTTCTGGGATTGCTTATATTTATTGGATTCACTTACACTTGCATATGGGACTATACACCATATATTTTTTTGGATGTTGCATATGAATTATCCTATTTTTAGATTTTTTTAATTCATGAATTGGGACTTATTATTTGTTTATAGGATTTGAATATTGTTTTTTCAACACACTCATTTTATTATGTTGGTGTACTTTTTATGAAATGTAAATTTGCATTTATTTCTTATTTTCGTAACTTTATGAACTGAGATTTTTATCATTAATATATATGAGTTTTTATGCACATGTACAAATATGGTATATTTTCTATCATGTATTAATTTAACGCCACGTTATTTTATTTATTTATGCGCTAATTTGATATCACAGATTTTGGTGTAGGCTGCTTTTATATGTTAAAATCTTCCTCAGCGCAGAATTAATTTTTTTTTGTATATAAATTATATGTGTGTGTAAATAAGGGCAGAGCCAGCTGACAGATTGGCCACTGTTTACCCAGGTGGTTGCAAGCCAATAACTCCTAAGTGGAACATGAATCCAGGGTAAAAAATACCTAATGACATTGACTGTAAGGCTGATGTAAGACAACTACAGTCAGTAGTCAGAATTGAGCAACCAGTGGGGGGGGATTTACTAAAGCTGATGCACACAGAATCTGATCTGATGCAGCTGTGCATAGTAACCAATCAGCTTCTAGGTTGTATTGTCAAAGTTTAATTGAACAAGCTAAGGTTAGAAGCTGATTGGTTACTATGAACAGCTTCACCAGATTCTGTGTGCATCAGTTTTAGTAAATCTCCCCCAGTCTGTCTCTCATCATCTGTTGTCTGAACTAGAGTTAAAAGGGTTTGGGGAAACTGGTCATTTCCCTCATGAATGTTCAGACTAGGGGTAAAAAACAACCCTATTAAAGCCTCCTACACATGATCGGATTTTCCGCAGACAAAACCTCAGACTTTTGTCCAAAGGCGTGTGCCTGGATTTTGTTTTGCATACAAACGGCAAGAAATTGTCGGCCAACAAACACAAATGTAGTGATGTACTACGTGGTTTTTCATCTCTTTAGTGCCAACCTTTGGGCTCCTTCTGTTAATTTTGTGTTAGTAGAAGTTTGACTGAGTGAGTGTTGATTCGCATTTTTCATTTCACTCTTTTCATTTAGCACTTTTCAGTTCGCGCTTTCCATTTCGTGCTTTTCAGTTTATTTCTGAACGGTCGTTTGTCAACCAGACATGTTGCGTAATCAGAGGAGATAATGTGTTATTTATTATTGCCTTTGGAGTTATTGCTTTGATCCAAGTTCAGTCCAGGAACAGGAGGAGGAGTTCTTGGACCAAAAATTGGTTGGTTTATTAATCATGAACAATTATGTCCTAAGCTTTTGCTGCGGCAGATCCAGGAGAAGAATCCAGATGATTCTCAGAATTATCTCCGGGTGACGGACCCCTGCTTTCACCAACTTTTGGCATTGTTGACCCCCTTTATTAAGAAGTAGGACACATGCATGAGGAATTTTATTTTTTGGTTGAATAATAACGATTTTATTTTATTATATTTTCTATATTTTTGGATGCATAGAATGCACTTTTTGGTTAAGTTCTATTGGCAGATAGCATGTCTTATTGTATTTGTTTTCTTTTTTTAATGCACAATAAAAAAATTGTGGAGAATAATACTTGGCTATGTGTTTTACTTCAAATGACAGTTTGGAAGTAGGCAGTAACAATGTATACAATGTATCTTTGATCTTAAAAACTATGGCAAAATGGTGTTGTGGTAACTTGCCCAAAAAAAAAGTATAATAATATTATTCTTGATATCACTAGAAAAAAAAGCCTTTGAAAATTTGTTTGCAATAACTCCATTAGTATCACCAGCAAAGCAGCTTCATTATTATCCCATTAAAGAATAAGAGAATGTGCTCTGGATTTTGAGATTTCAGAATTTTCTTGTTCACAAATGTTAATCCTCCATTACGAACGCTGGAGACCGACCGCTTCTGGCTTGTCCATGCTTCCGAGCATGCTTGTTTGTACTTTGGACTTTTGTCCAACAGACTTGTGTACACGCGCTCGGAAAATCCAACAACAGACATTTGTCTGTAAATTTTAAAAACCTGCCATCCAACATGTGTCCATTGAAAATCCGACAACAAGTGTCCGATGGAGCGTACAAACGGTCAGATTTTCTGCCAACAGCATGACATCACACATTTCCCGTTGGAAAATCCGATCATGTGTATGTGGCTTAAGTGTCCCTTGTATAAATATTACGCTCCTAATTAACTACAACATCCAGTAAAAAAAAAAAAAAAAAACCCTTAAAGGGAGATCAAGGCCTCCCATGGGCTATAGCACTGTGAAATAAGTAAGTTATGTGTGACAAAGCATTAAACATTCTTGCTGATAACCTTAAATATTTCAAAAAAATTAAATGTACCAAATAAGATTAAGTTACATTTTATATGCTAAAGGGAAGATAGAAAGTGCTCTGATACCGTGAAACATCACTGTTTAGGATAAAAAGATTTATGGAACTGCTCAGCTAAGGAATTATAACAGAAACAAAAACATTTCTGTAAATACAAGAAACATGATAAAAAACCCTCAAGAGCTTCATTAAAGAATTTCCTTTTGTTTTGCTGCTCAAATATAATTCTTTCATTAGTGTATAGAGAGATTGTCTGATGAGCAAGTCAGTTTTAATCCCACAATACTGTTCAATTGGAATTTGCATGGAACACCCTTGAATCACAATAGGAGCTGGATTTGCAATTTTGCCAGACTGGTCTGAAGTACTGTATATCTAGGAATGCTTCATTGTTTAGTGTTTATGTGTGAAGCAGCGGGTAAAATGCTCACATTTACAAGAATTTTGTCTTTCCTTGGGGTTTATATGTTTTAGGACTGCAAGACCCGATAAGAAATTTGCAGTACTAGAAACCTTAATTAGAAAAATAAGCAATCTCATTTGAGGTAAGCATATTATTTCTCTGTGAATACCTGAATGGATATGAATGAAGGCAGCAATAAATAAAGAGGCCTGGGAAATGACCCATACATGTAACCAAACTAACTAAACCATTATTGTACAGTATCACAAGGCAAACTGTGATTGCAAGGCAATATGTGATTGCCTTTGTGTTAAAAGGATGCAGTTTCCATAGTGTTTAATATTTGAGTTCCATTTACTTCATAGGAAGGAAAAAACAACAACATGCAAAAAAGAGATAAGCAGAGCAGTGGGTAGGAAATCACTTAAAATATAGTCAAAGGTACACATAGAATATAATTTTTAAAATATATGCACAAAGGTAAATCTGAAGCAACATTCAATGTGGGCCAATCCTATTTAATTCCACCAATTTTACGTACAATTTAAAGTAATTTTTATTTTATGTTGATTAATTTTCAGTTTGGCATTTCGGCATTACACAAAGCCCTTTCTTAGTAGAATAAACAAATTATTGATACTGTTTGTGCGGCATAGGAAGGGAAGACTGAAAGAATGATATCATTACTTTTTTAGAAGACAGCATTGGTGGATTTCATTCACCTTTGTGCACTTGCAATTAGTACTACAATTACTAAGGTCTTGTTCAGAAGGAAAATTAATGCTTCTAGATGCAGCTCGTTGCCAGTCTCTTCAGTGCTCATCCTTGCATGTTTCACAAGCTTCTTTCATCGTTATGAAAAAGCTATCTGTCACACAAAACATGGGTAAGCGCACTAACGGACATCAGTGGACACTCACTACATAGGAATGTGTGCCTATAAATGCTGATATCTGTTTCTGAGCTTACTCTACTACATGTGAATGACAGCTCCATTCATCACAGTGATGAATATAGCCTGTCAAATATTCAGAGAAGTGTGTAGAAGTGGCAGACTATGAGCTGCATCTGCAAAATGTGCTTATTGCACATCTGAATGGGGCCTAAGAGATGATGCATAATGCATAATTTAATACAAATGCAACCAAATTCACTCAATTGCTTAAAATTAAACTTAGATACCTGATTACTTCTTGATCAGCTTGAAAGTTAGCTTCAGATCAAGATTTCTCATTGAATTTTACCTTAAGGGTCTATTCACATGTATGCTATATGATATTCTTATACTTTGGCATAATTTGGCAGCATATTGTTTGGCTTTAGGGCTGGTTCACACCAAAAAAAGCACTTCAGATCTGTTCCGGGTGCGTTTCTGCATGTGCATTTCTAATGCATTTTTTACGCTTTCCGGATGCATTCCAGATGCTTTTTTTCCCTCGTTTATTTTCAGTATTTTTTTCACTGTATTGTGTCCGGTGCATTTTTGATGTGTTCCAGTGCATTCCAGTGAGTTTTACCGCAGTGCAGGAAAAATGCAGCACGTTCTACTTTTTTTCTGGAACTGGAACACTCTGGAACTGCACTGGTGTGAACTGTGCCATTGGAAATTATATAACCTACTACATGCATTTTTGATGCATAAAAAAATGTAGTGGACTGCATGTGGTGTCAACTGGCCCTTAGTATGATATTTTTACTCAGCACCCCAGTCTACTATTATTTAAATCATCTTTAAAAAACACTTTCATGTTTCATGCGTCTTCATCAAATGGTAATGTTTTGAATGGCAAAAGTAGCTTGGTAACACTGCACAATTTTAAATAGTAAAAAAAAATATGGTTTAGTAGAAATTGGCCAGCTGCATACCAGTTTGGTATAAATGAAAACAGCCTTAGGCCGGGTTCATACTGGTGCGACAAACACTCCGACATTGGGAACTCATGACGTGTGAAAATCAATGTTTCCCTATGGAAGCCATCTTAACTGGTCCGACACAAGTCGGTCTGACTTTAAAAATGCTCCCTGCACTATATTGGTCCGACTTTGATCCTACTTCAGCCCACTGAATATTATTGAAGTCGGATCAAAGTCGGATCGCCGTCTTGCCTGATCCAACTTTGGCATGTGACTTGTGCTCTGATGATCTTGAGGGGGAACTCCACACCAAATTTTAAATAAAAAACCGGCATGGGTTCCCCCTCCAAAGCATACCAGGCCCTTCGGTCTGATATGGATTTTAAGGGGAACCCCCTACGCTGAAAAAAACAGCATGGGGGTCCTCCCAAAATCCAATGGCCAGGGTTATCAGGAAGAGGGCCTTGTCCTCATCAACATGGAGACAAGGTGCTTTGGGGTGGGGGGCCGCAGTGCACCCCCCGCCCCAAAGCACCCATCCCCCATGTTGAGGGCATGCGGCCTGGTACAGTTCAGGAGGGGGGGCGCTCACTTGTCCCCACCCCCTTTCCTGACCGGCCGGGCTGTGTGCTCGGATAAGGGTCTGGTATGGATTTTGGGGTTACCCCCACGCCATTTTTTTGGTGTAGGGGGTTTCCCTTAAAATTCATACCAGACCGAATGGCCTGGTATGCTCTTGGAGGGGGAACCCATGCCGGTTTTTTATTTAAAATTTGGCGTGGAGTTCCCCCTCAAGATTCATACCAAACATAGTGCCTGGTATTGGCGGGGATCCAAGTTGGATCCCCATTCATTGAAGTCGGATGCGTCTCTGACTTCAAGTCGCAGGGCAAAGTCAGATCCAAAGTAGGACGAGTGTCGTGTTGCACCAGTGTGAACCTGGCCTTAACAGCAGAACTACCTTCTGTACTTGCTATAGCTGACTTTACCAATTTAGCTCTGTAGACAGTCTTACCAACACCTTGTCCTGCTGTACCTGCTCACCCATTTATCTTTATGTGCAGCACTTCTGCCTCTCATATGAGGCCTGTCTGTCTTCGATTTTTTTGTGGATGATTGCCTATCTTTGAATTAAACTATAGCAATAGAGGGATGAGTGTGTGATGATTTCCTTGCACACAATTTGCCACAGCAACTCTTCCTTTGCTTTTAGGCCTTCCTGTCATAGTGGGGTTGTAGGACTACATTATATACACTAAGCAAAATTTTGTGTTTGCCCCTATTTTTATGAACTGAACCTAAAGATCTACGACTTTTTCTACGTACACAAAAGGCCTATTTCTCTCAAATATTGTTCACAAATCTGTCTAAATCTGTGTTAGTGCCGAAAAAAACATCCACCTCACATGTGTGGCATATCCAGATGCTGATTAGACAGCATGATTACAGCACAGGTGTGCCTTAGGCTGGCTACAATAAAAGGCCACTCTAAAATGTGCAGTTTTACTGTGTTGGGGGGTCTGGGGGGTCAGAAAACTACTCAGTATCTGGTGTGACCACCATTTGCCTCACACAGTGCAGCACATCTCATTTGCATAGAGTTGATCAGGTTGTTAAATGTGGCGTGTGGAATGTTGGTCCACTCCTCTTCAATGGCTGTGCAAAGTTGCTGGATATTGGCAGAAACTGGAACACGCTGTTGTATACGCCGATCCAGAGCATCCCAAACATGCTCAATGGGTGACATGTCCGGTGAGTATGCTGACCATGCAAGAACTGGGATGTTTTCAGCTTCCAGGAATTGTGTACAGATCCTTGCAACATGGGGCAGTACATTATCATGCTGCAACATGAGGTGATGGTCGTGGATGAATGGCACAACAATGGGCCTCAGGATCCCGTCATGGTATCTCTGTGCATTCCAAATGCCATCAATTAAATGCACCTGTGATCGTTGTCCATAGCATACGCCTGCCCATACCATAACCCCATCGCCACCATGGTCCACTTGATCCACAATGTTAACATCAGCAAACCATTCACCCACACAACGCCATACACGCTATCTGCCATCTGCCCTGCACAGTGAAAACCAGGATTCATCCATTAACCACGACCCGACCGGCCCCTGTAGATATACGTTAGCATAATGGCATGGCTGCGCAAAGTAACATACCCGTACGTTACTTTGAATTTGCCGCCATGTGCGCACGCGTGCCTGCCACAAGCTCCGTGAGTCGGGATACCCGCAATCGCCTCACGGAGAGGACGAACGGGGAGATGCTGATGTAAACAAGTCTTTCCCGTTCTGCCTAGTGACAGTGTCACTGATCTCTGCTCCCTGTCATCGGGAGCAGAGATCAGTGATGTGTCACACACAGCCCATCCCCCTACAGTTAGAACACATCCCTAGTACTGACTTAACCCCTCTCCACCCCTTAGTGGTTAACCCCTTCACTGCCAGTGTCATTTACCCAGGAATCAGTGCATTTTTATAGCACTGATTGCTGTATAAATGACAATGGTCCCAAAAATGTGTCAAAAATGTCCGACATGTCCGCCATAATGTCGCAGTCACAATAAAAATCGCTGATCGCTGCCATTACTAGTAAAAAAAAATTATTAATAAATTAAAATAATATAATAAATTAATATAATATTATAAATTATTATAAAAATGCCATAAAACTATCCCCTATTTTGTAAATGCTATAACTTTTGCACAAACCAATCAATAAACGTTTATTGCGATTTTTTTTTTACCAAAAATATGTAGAAGAATACGTATCAGCCTAAACTGAGGAACAAAAATGTTTTTTTAAATATTTTTTGGGGATATTTATTATAGCAAAAAGTAAAAAATAATGTATTTTTTTCAAAATTGTCGCTATTTTTTTGTTTATAGCACAAAAAATAAAAACCACAAAGGTGACAAAATACCACCAAAAGAAAGCTCTATTTGTGGGAAAAAAAGGATGTCAATTTTGTTTGGGAGCCACGTCGCACGACCACGCAATTGTCAGTTAAAACGACACAGAGCCAAATCGCAAAAAATGCACTGGTCAGGAAGGGGGTAAATTCTTCCGGGGCTGAAGTGGTTAAGAGAACACCTCTCTAAAGTGCCAGGTGCCATAGAATGTGAGCATTTGCCCACTCAAGTCGGTTACGTCGACAAACTGCAGTCAGTTTGAGATCCCAATAAGGACGACGAGCATACAGATGAGCTTCCCTGAGATGGTTTCTGACAGTTCGTGCAGAAATTCTTTGGTTATGCAAGCCAATTGTTGCAGCAGCTGTCTGGGTGGCTGTGTCAGACAATCTTGGAGGTGAAGATGCTGGATGTGGAGGTCCTGGGCTGGTGTGGTTACACATGGTCTGGGGTTGTGAGGCTGGTTGGATATACTCCCAAATTCTCTGAAACACCTTTGGAGACGGCTTATGGTAGACAAATGAACATCCAATTCAAGGGCAACAGTGCTGGTGGACATTACTGCAGTCAGCATGCCAATTGCAAAACTTGCAACATTGTGCTGTGTGATAAAACTACACATTTTAGAGTGGCCTTTTATTGTGGCCAGCCTAAGGCACACCTGTGCAATAATCATGCTGTTTAATCAGCATCTGGATATCCCACACCTGTGAGGTGGATGGATTATTTCTGCAAAGGAGAAGTGCTTACTAATACAGATTTAGACAGATGTGTGAACAATATTTGAGAGAATTAGGCCTTTTGTGTACATAGAAAAAGTCGTAGATTTTGACTTCAGCTCATGATAAATAGGGGCAAACACAAGTGTTGCGTTTATAATTTTGCTCAGTGTATTTACTACAGTAATAGGGGGTATGGTGAATACGAGTGATATGAGCAGCTTTTGGTGCACAATGATTTTGCACAACCTTGCAGCAACATGCTGTGTACAAAGGGTAGCTTCTCTGCAATACACATTACATAATAGCATATTTTAATACAGATTATCAACTCTCCATAAAAAAAACAAAATTCAATGACAATAATGCTACTGTAAGCCCACTCTTTTATAGTGAGAGGACTGGCTTATCCAATTATCTCCATTATTGGCCCTTCTAAACCTGACAATCATGTTTCAAAGACCAAGCAAGATTCGACCTGGCAAAATCAAGCATACATTCTAAACTTAATAACCATGGTTCAAAGACCAAGCAAGGTTTGACCAGCAAAATTACACATAAATTTGCTGGCGCATGCAATTTCAATTTAAGTGATTTTGACGTGAAACCATGGTTGACACAAATCCAAACCTCATTTCTGCTGCTCAACATAAAATGCATAGAAAATACAATGGGAAGACTGATATTAAACCTTTCCTGAAAGAGACAGGAAGGCTGCTATTGCTGACTTCTCATTCTACAAATGCTGGTTGCCTGGCTGTCATGCTGACACTCTGGCACAAGTGTGCAGCTGAGGTGTTCTGCCTTCTCTCTGACTTCCTGATCTGGAATGGTGGTAATAAAGCAGTCAGCAATGGCAGTTTCCATGTTCCTCTATGGAAATTTTCACCTTAAAAACTCCTTGACTAAGTTCTTTAGATTGTGGTGGCACTGAGAGGTCAGTTGCACAGTACTTCTGAAATCTTCAAGAAGTATGAGAAACTGTTGGGTGATTTAACCAACAAATATTAAGCCTGGCCCTTTAACTACAACTAATTATAAAATACCAGCTTTATTGTAATTTTCCCATGACCCACATTCTGTACTGCTTAGCTTAGCCTAATATAGAAACACTGTATGCAAAACTGAAAATGTGCATTTCACCAGAACGTAGAATGCTGTGACTTCTCTCAGTCCCATAGGTGGTACACCTATCTAAAAATAAATACAATTTAATTCTAAAGAAAGGTGCAGAACTTTAGGTACAATTGAATGACCAAGGTGATGAACAAAAATGTCTGTACCCTTTCCATGATAGTTACTTTTACTTATTATGGATGTGTAATTTCAGTTTCTTACATGACATGTGTTTTCAACCTTGTAACTGTCAAAGCACTTTAAAGTAATTAAAAAAATGTCAGGCTAGATTGAATATCATGCAAAACTCTGATCACACTGCATTTATTTCTTGGAAATTGCCACTTGAGGCCTTGGGTAAAGTTAATATTGGGTAGTACCAGTAATGCAGACTGACAGCTGAGAGTACCAAGAAAATCAAATGGCATAGTCAAGCCTGTTTAATATCAATACATAAATATGTTTTAACTCAGTATTTAAAATGTGCTTTCAGCTTTTTTATATTGATATACGCATATAAAAACATGGCTGCCATATTCTTTAATGGATCATAATTGAGGATTAATAAATGAATTAATTAATAAATAATTGAGGATTTAAAAACAATACCACATTTTATCCTATAAATATTTCTGGCTCTGATGCACACAAGCAGGAGGGAATAAAAAAGGGTTTGTCCATAATAACAGGTTCCAGCTATGTTTAGTAAAGATAAATGTAATGAAAGCATGTATCTCTTTGGTTGCTGTGGACAACAACAACATTTCTTTTATCTCCAATTTCCAAATGTCAGCACCATTACCTGACTTTATAATCTTAACTGCCAGTTCCAGCTAAAAGTAAATTACTTCTGGGTGGGCATACTTGTAGGTAGGTAGAATTGTTAAATGTTTATTATATTTCTCTGACATTTCTCTGAAAAGATCGCCCTGACATTACTGCTGTCTTAACCTCCCTGGCGGTATGATTATTTCTGATTTTAGGTGCTGAAAGCGGTACAATTATTTTGCACAGAAATTTGGCGTTTTATATTGTAGGCCTGTAATTCTTAGGAATAGTTCACTTAAATCTGTCCAAACAAGAGTCTAGTAGACATCCCGGGTATGATAAAGTTTGAAAAACGAAATAAAAAATTATAATATAATAAATAACTATAAATAATTATAACAAATAATAATATAATAATAATAAAAATTATATAATAATGTAATCAAATCAAAACACTGAAATTTGCTCAGTTGCAGAATTTTAGCTTTCGTTACTTTTAGTGTTTGATGACGGATCTCCCCACAAATCACTATCGCTCAATTCTGCAAGTGATTCTAATTTATTATCGCTTTTTTCTAGCTGCTCTAAAACCACTTTTGATGTAAAGAGACAGTTTTGGTTGCTATGGACAATCTCCAGTTTCCAGGCAGAAAGAACAGTTTTATATATATAAAACTGCATGCAGGACACTGGGCAGACCACTAGGGACAAAGGGGATGTGTAATTATTTGATACAGTACTGTAATCTGTAAGATTACAGTATGCTGTATCTATACTGTGTGTTTCACTTTTGAATTTACCGCCGAACTCCGTCCCCGTGCGTCGCAACGCTCGCAGGGAACGGAGCTCGGCACTGTGAATCGAGCGAGACACAGCGGCTCGCCGATCACAGCGGGGAGACATCGCAGGATCCAGGGGACAAGGTAAGTATGCTCTTCCTGGATCCTGCGATGCAAGCCCGAGTCTGGCTCGGGGATACCGCTTTTGGTATAAAAAATCCAACCCGAGCCAGACTCGGGAATACCGCCAGGGAGGTTAAACCTTCCCAAAAGGCTATACAAATGATGGAGTTTACTAACAAAAATGTCTATACATTGAACACTCAACATATGTCTTGAATTATATACTGGATTACAACTTCTCAGGACTTGAGTGTACTTGAATATATATCTACTAGAATTCCCAACTCTATCAAATGTTCTTTGTCACTAAAAAGCCAACTGACAGTGCCATTGTCTGCTAGTAAATTCACTTCAGTTCAGCATATGCAATTAACTTACATGTCTCTGTAGGAAAGGTGAGAAAGCAACATGCAAAGTGTAATAACTAATGTCAGATAATTGGAAAAATGTCATTGGTTTAATTACATTAACCACTTCCATACAAGGCATTTTCACCCCCTTCCTGCCCAAGCCATTTTTCAGCTTTCAGCACTGTTGCACTTTGAATAACAATTGCGCGGTCATGCAATACTGTACCCAAATGAAATTTTTATCATTTTTTCCCCACTAATAGAGGGGTCATGCAACACTGTACCCAAATGAAATTTTTATCATTTTTTCCCCACTAATAGAGTTTTCTTTTGGTGGTATTTGATCACCCCTGCGGTTTTTATTTCTTGCGCTATAAACAAAACAAGAGTGACAAGTTTGAAAAAAACACAATATTTTTTACATTTTGCTATAATAAATATCCAATTTTTTTTTTAAAACAAATGTTTCCTCAGTTTAGGCCGATACTTATTCTTCTACATATTTTTGGTAAAAAATATCGCAATAAGCGTATATTTATTGGTTTGCAAAAAAGTTATAGCGTCTACAAAATAGGGGGAAAGATTTATAGCATTTTTATTATTATTTATTTTTACTAGTAATGACGGTGATCTGCGATTTTTATTGTGACTGTGATATTGCGGCGGACACATCAGACACTTTTGACACATTTTTGGGACCATTCACATTTATACAGCGATCCATGCTATAAAAATGCATTGATTACTGTATAAATGTGACTGGCAATGAAGGGGTTAACCAGAAGGGGGCGCTGTAGGGGTTAATTATGTTCCTAGGGAGTGATTGTAACTGTAGGGGGAGGGGACTCACAAGGGGAGGAGACCGATTGGTGTTCCTCTGTACAAGGAACACACCATCGGTCTCCTCCCACCTGACAGGACATGGATCTGTGTGTTTACACACACAGATCCACGGTCCTGCTCAGTTACCGGGCAATTGCGGGTGCCCGGCAGACATCGTGGCCGCCGGGTATGCACACCAGGACCCCGAGTGACGCGGCGGGCGCGCGCCCCCTGGGGGGCCTGGAAGGCCATCACATCATATGACGGCGGCCCAGGATAACAGCTGCACCATCCCGCCATCATATGACGGCGGGCGGGCAGCAAGTGGTTAACCGCTACCCACCCGGTGGCCGTCATATGACATCCTGGACTTTGAACGGGTATATCTGAATGATACCTGCAGCTAGAGGCATCATTCAGATATCAGCTTTTTCAGCTGGTGATTCCCTACACTGTTCCACCACTTGATCGTTCTTATGGGCGACGAGAGGGGATGTCCCCCCTCCCGCTACCCTCCGGTGCTTTTACTGACTCACCGTTTCCATCGGTGAGTCGGAGACAAGATCCGCCGGCCCTGGATGTTTACCATAGAGATTTCTGGTGGACCAGATGGTCGCTGGAGTCTCTATGACAGTTCGGAGGCCGGGCGCGATGTTATGACGTCACGCCCATCCTCTGCATTCAAACAAGCGGCGGCGCCTCGGCTGGGAAGCCGAGATCGTTTTTTTAATTTGTTTATTTCAGGCTTCCCAGCCTAGAGGTGAGATGTGGGGTCTTACAGACCCCATATCTTACTGTAAAGAGAACCGATCATGCTATATTCCTATTACAAGGGATGTTTACATTTTTTTAAAAAAAGTGTCAAACTAAAAAAAAAGTAAAATTAACAATGAAAAAAAATTAAAGCATCCCTGTCCCCGTGTGCTCGCATACAGAAGCGAACACATACGTAAGGCCCGCCCAAATATGAAACCGGTGTTCAAACCACACATGTAAGGTGTCGCCACGAACGTTAGAGTGAGAACAATAATTCTAGTCCTAGACCTCCTCTGTAACTCAAAACATGTAACCAATAAAAAATTACTCGGCGTAACTTCATATTTTACATTATGCAAAGAAATTGGGCTAACTTTACTGTTTTGTTTTTTTTAAAGCACAAAACTTTTTTTTTTCCCAAAAAAAGCGTTCGAAAAATATCGTGCAAGATAAAAAGTTGCAACAACCACCATTGTATTCTCTAGGGTCTTTGCTAAAAAACATATATAATGTTTTGGGGTTCTATGTAATTTTTTAGCAAAAAAATATGATTTTTACATGTAGGAGAGAAATGTCAGAATTGGCCTGGATGGCAAGAGGTTAAAGTGGTAGTAAATCGCACCATATTTTTTTTAACCCTGCAAGGCAATGGCATAATGTGCTAGTATGCATCACATACTGTGCTAGCACATTATGATATATTTACTTTGAAACAAAGCCCTCCTGCGGTGCGCTGTCACTGCTGAGACGACTTCCATCTTCACCCGGTCTTCCCTCAGGGTTTGTATGCTCCGGCTGTCTGATTGGCTGCGCAGCAATGAAGTCACTCCTGCACATGTCATAGACTGCGGCATGGAGCTCTGAAGGGACAGCATGGGTATGCCTTCTCTTCAGAGCGCATGTGCTGGTGACAACACCACATGCATGTAGTGTGAATATCTCCTAAATAGTGCAGGTTTAGAAGATATTTACTGTACCCACAGGTAAACCTTATAGGCTTACCTGTAGATACAAGTGCAAAAAAAAGAGTTTAATTCCACTTTAAAGTACAGTTGAAATCTGCTCTTTTTATATTTTATAGTCCTGCATGTCTTGGTTGAAAATGCTTTACCATTACCATAAAGCACAAACGGAACACGTCTGTGTGTTAGTGTGCTGCAGTGCCTTTAATTCTTAATGGCACCCCAATGCACAACACACAATAGATACTACAATATGTTGTGGTGCACTGCATTACACAACTGCACTGTGTTGGACAGTCTATTCAAATGTGTAGGCTGCATTAAGCAGCACACATTAGCATTAGTGTTGGGCGAACGGTTTTATGCCAAACTACCAAATTTGCAGGGTGTTCGCCAGGTGTTCATCCCGCCAAACACCTTGCAATGCACTGCATGCTGCAAAGTGCATTCTGTGCCCTGATTGGGCAAAGCTCTACCCAATCATGGCGCAGTCTAAGCTGGTTGTTAAGGAGAGGGGCCGGGAAGCTGCCACTGCGCCCTTAATAACTGATAAGTGATCAGCTGCCAATGGGTTGCAATTGCAACCATGAGTCATTTTAAATGGAATTTGACTCTTATTTTCTTTAGAAATGTAATTTTTGCTACAGCATGTTATACATGCTACAGATTTGTCATTTTACAGGCAGACTAAGGGGACCCCCAAACACTATATTTAAAGGAATTTTTCATTTTTATTGTTGCACTTTAAGCATCAATAAAATCACTGCTCCTAAATTTTTTTAAAAATTGCATTGATACATGTCCCCCAGGGCAGTACCCGGCCCCCCTTATTCCTTTCATGGACAATAACTTGCATATAAGCCTTCAAAATGGGCACTTATGCTTTATCCTCTTTGGCTCTCATAGACTTTAATGGGGTAGGCCGCTCAGGTTAGAACTTTTCCCCTGTCCAGGAGTTCTGCTGCAAACCGAACAGATGGTCATTCGACCCATGTCGCGTTAACATGCTGTATAAAATGTGTTAACACCGCAACAGTGTGGACCCAGCCTTAGGTTAACTTTTTTCCCGTAGTGAAAATGCTGTTTTCTGCCCTCACACTGCAGTGGTATGTATGGTTAAAGTTGGGTAACAGCCACAACCCTCAGCAGATGTATTTTCAAATAGATGTTTATTGCAGAGAAAACAAGGGGAGAGGGGGTATCTAATCACATCTGTATGAATTTTGGAGAGTAGTTGTGCTTTTTTTCTCTGGTTGCTAGTATAAAGCCAGTCTGGCCACATATTTATTTAACTTCAATTATGTTTTAAATGTAAGCTGATGTGTGGCTGATTATTGGGGCAACAGCAAGGCCCTATTTTTTTTCCTTGGGCTATTAACTATTTGATTTTGATTGAACTTGTATTGCCTTTAATAATCAAAACACTCTTTTCACATTTGTCATTTACATTATGTCATTCACATATGTTATATTCACATTATGTCATTCACATATTTCTTTTAGTGGCATTTTCTTTCATAATTGATTGTATTTTTTCTATATATTTCAAGAGGAAAAAAAAGGAAATGAACAAACATTTTTACTTCTATACTCCTATGAAGTATGATCCTGGAAGTGTTCAGCTCCAGAAGTGTTCAGTTTTTGCATAGAAGATTTCAAAAGTTCTGTGTTCAGAACCTAACCGTTTCTTGATCTTGTTCAGGTACAATGACTATATGATGAATATTAAACACAAAGACTGGCAATTGGTGAAGTAAGTGTCTTAGCTAGCTTTATGAATTTGTTACAGAATATATTAATTCTGAAATTGCTTCTAAATCCCCAGCATGGATAATGACAAGCACAACTGCTATTCAATTCTTGAAATTCTTTTCAGAGCTGCTGCAGTTCCTCATCTTCCTATTTGATTAGAAATAGTGAATATGCAAATTGATCAGAAAAAATGTAAATAACTGTGATTTGGTGCTTTTTCAACTTTTCAATCTGACACTAACAGTATCTGTTAAATACATTTCTAGAAAACAGGATGTCAGCTGAGGTAACATAATTATACTGTTTTTTATAAATGATTGCTATTATGTCAAACAGGTCTCTGTCATCTGCATGCATTTAAATATAGACACATATTCATATTCAGGCATGTGCATACACACGGTTAATTTCTATCAAAATTTGTTTGCTAAAGACCTGCAAAAGTTTTCCCTAATTTATGTCTGTGACCAGTCACTGGTGATCTTTTTCTCGAACCAGCAACCCCCTAAAGTTGTATTTGTTATTTAACAATAAACAGCTTCCAAAAGTGACTAAGAGACCATCAGGTTACAGCAGAATTATGTATTACAAGATGCTGCCATATTAGACGTGGTAACTGTCACAAGTAGCAGCCTTGTTTCCAGAGAGAGTCATATTACTAGAGACTTCCTGCTGTTTTACAAGCATCCGACATATTAAAAAACACTGATGTCATATTATAATCCAATGTTATAAGAGATTGCTATATCACAAGGGTTGTAGTCATATGAAACTGCCATATTACTGGTGACTTCAATGTTAGGAGTAACTAGTAGAGCTGACTCAGATGTTGCTTTTTACCTAATGGTTGACCTCTAACTGCAGCAATTTTTTTCAGGCACTCCCTGCGTTTATTTATATGATACTTTTTTCACAGATGTAAAGAATGCCTGAGAATGGAGCACAGAACTAGCCTAAAAAATAACATCAATGGATTCTCTTAAAGTAACATGTAGCCATCACCTGTAAATTAAATATGTCTCTGTAATTTAATTATTTATATTTACATATAAATTTTACTTGTTTTTCTTTTTCTTTTATTATTGTGCACCAGTGTATATTTTTAAATGTGTCCATTGTTTTTGTACATATGAAGTTCTCATTTATTTCATATCTGTAATCATTTACGCTGGCTGCTGGATTTTGCTGGTTGTGCCTTGTTGTCCCATTAGTATGTTTTCTCCTCCCCTCAGTCTAATTAATAGATTAAATCCTAAGTAGACTGGCTTGAAAATGGAGAGTCCGCCCTGAAATGCATAGGTACACCCCTTTACGTATGACATTATCTTCCTGGTTCCTGGCTCCCTGTGCTGTTTCCTGTGTCATCTGGTCACTAGAGGAGCTCATGCTAGCATTTTACACCTGTGGTGCAGTTGTCTTTTGGGAACTAGGACCTCGCCACCTGCTGGTACAATTTTGTTCCAGCAGCTTTCTATTTTATTATATGCGAGTGCACTACTGTTTCCTTTTTATACATAGTTACAAAGTTAGTCAGGTTGAAAAAAGACCCAAGTCCATCCAGTTCAACCATAAAAAAACTAAGTGATACATGGTGATTTAATAAATACTACACTAAGAGTGGTGTGCTCTCTCTTTTTTGTGCTTTCTCCATTCATGCTTATCGGTAAACCCAGGAGGTCCCTGTTTTTTCTTTTTTAATTTACATGGTATTGGTGGGAAAGTTCTCAGATCCCATTTGGAAGAAGATTGCTGATGCTGTAAAAAGTGTGACACTGTAAAAAGTGTGAATCCCTATGTGAACTTTCAAAAACTCATACAGACTGTGAATACTCTACTCGGAAATTGTATGGGTTTTTTTGTGATTTTTTTTTTGCTTTCATTTTGATGAAATTGTTTAGAACAGTACCACGGCAAAATTGCATTTCTAAAGGAAAAAAGTCATTTAAAACTGATCGCGGCTGTAATGAATTGTCGGGTCTCGGCAATATAGATAAAACTCATTGAAAAAAACGGCATGGGTTCCTCCCCAGTCCATTACCAGGCCCTTCAGGAACCCTGAACCAAGAATAAAAAAAAAATTGCGCATGGGTCCCCTCAAAATCCATACCAGGCCCTTCAGGTCTGGCATGGATATTAAGGGGAACCCTGCACCAAATTAAAAAAAAAATGGCATGGGCCCCCAAAAGCCATAGACCCTTATCTGAGCACGCAACCTGGCAGGCTGCAGGAAAAGTGGGAGGACGAGAGAGTGCCCCCTACTGAACCATACCAGGTCACATGCCCTCAACATGGGGGAGGCTTTGAAGTAGCCCCCCAAAACACCTTGTCCCCATGTTGATGGGGACAAGGGCCTCATCTCCACAACCCTTGCCCAGTGGTTGTCTGGGTCTGCGGGGGGCTTATTGGAATCTGGAAGCCCCTTTAACAAGGGGACCCCCAGATCCCAGCCTCCCCCTTTTTGAATTGGTAACGGGTACATTGTACCCCTACCATTTCACAAAAAAGTGTCAAAAAAGTAAAAAAGACAGGAGACACTTTGGGACAAGTCCTTTTTAAAAAAATAAAAAAATAAAAATGTCCCGCAATGCAGATCCATCTCACACTGCCCAATGAGCCGAATAAATAAAAAATAAAGCCGCAACAGCTCCACCTCCATGGGACACTCCCGCAGAGTGATGCTTCTTCTTGGTGACAGCTGTTATATAGCTGAGGGCAGGGCCAATCGGTGATGTAAATGGGCGACCCCACCTTCCTCTGACATCACGTGGTGTCAGAGGGGGGTGGGGTCACCTGTTTATGACCAGGTGGTGACGCCCGCCCTCAGCTATATAACAGCTGTCACCGAGAAGAAGCGTCACTCAGTGGGAGCCTCCCATGGAGGCAGAGCTGTTGCGGCTTTTTTTCTTTTTTCAAACCGTCGGGTGGCGTGAGATGGATCTACATTGTGGGACTTTTTTTTTAATAAAAGACTTGTCCCAAAGTGTCCCCTGTCTTATTTACTATTTTTGACACTTTTTTGTGAAATGGTAGGAGTACAATGTACCTGTTACCAATTCACATGGGGGGGAGGCCGGGATCTGGGGTCCCCTTGTTAAAGGGAATTTTTAAATAGAGGTATGGCGCTTCCTTATAAAGTGTGTACTTGATAATAATGTGACCGATATGAACTATACCATACACAAACAGTGATAAATAATCATATAAGTGCCCCCATAACTGGTAAAATATATGTGATACGAAACGTGAAGAAGACCCTAATTAGGTACCATATACCTATATGCCCAGGTAATTTCCAAAAAGTACCACTAGGTGTGGCTGCTGATACACTATGCAGCTAATATGATGATTCCAACATATATATATGCAAAAAATATAAAAATTAGTATAATATACCAGTGCAATCAAATCCAAAAAATTATTATGTACCCAAATGATCTGCAAAATGTGTAATAGCTTATATGGATAGAAAAAATGTTCTGTCACAAGTAATGCATCCCAAACTGCAAATAGCAGAAAATTATATGTATATAAATATGCAAAAAAGTTGTATACCAGTGCAATCAAATCCAAAAAATATGTATCCAAATGATCTACACAATGTGTCTCAACATATTGAATAAAGAAAAAATAATAAAAAATATTAAAAAATAAAAAACACAAAAAACTGTCACACGTGATACGTCCCAGATTGCAATTAGCAGATGAAAAAAAAAAAAAAAAAAAAAAAGTTCCAAGAGTTTGGTGACTGTGGTGCCCTTATAGATGAAAAATCCGTGACTTCTGTGCTCCCCCTTTTGGCTCCCCACTCACCGACTCCCACTGCCCCTGCAGGGGTAACAGACACTTCAGGATCCCAATCCCGTCCTCTTGGCCGATATCCCGTGGTCACTGAGATAGGATGTCCTCTCTCCCAGGCGTTTCCAAATAGCCTCTTTGTACCACCTCCTTATACCACGTCCAAGACAGGGATCCCCAAAGAAATCCTCCTCCATGTGTTCTAAAAGTGAACACATGGAGGAGGATTTCTTTGGGGATCCCTGTCTTGGACGTGGTATAAGGAGGTGGTACAAAGAGGCTATTTGGAAACGCCTGGGAGAGAGGACATCCTATCTCAGTGACCACGGGATATCGGCCAAGAGGACGGGATTGGGATCCTGAAGTGTCTGTTACCCCTGCAGGGGCAGTGGGAGTCGGTGAGTGGGGAGCCAAAAGGGGGAGCACAGAAGTCACGGATTTTTCATCTATAAGGGCACCACAGTCACCAAACTCTTGGAACTTTTTTTTTTTTTTTTTTTTTTTTCATCTGCTAATTGCAATCTGGGACGTATCACGTGTGACAGTTTTTTGTGTTTTTTATTTTTTAATATTTTTTATTATTTTTTCTTTATTCAATATGTTGAGACACATTGTGTAGATCATTTGGATACATATTTTTTGGATTTGATTGCACTGGTATACAACTTTTTTGCATATTTATATACATATAATTTTCTGCTATTTGCAGTTTGGGATGCATTACTTGTGACAGAACATTTTTTCTATCCATATAAGCTATTACACATTTTGCAGATCATTTGGGTACATAATAATTTTTTGGATTTGATTGCACTGGTATATTATACTAATTTTTATATTTTTTGCATATATATGTTGGAATCATCATATTAGCTGCATAGTGTATCAGCAGCCACACCTAGTGGTACTTTTTGGAAATTACCTGGGCATATAGGTATATGGTACCTAATTAGGGTCTTCTTCACGTTTCGTATCACATATATTTTACCAGTTATGGGGGCACTTATATGATTATTTATCACTGTTTGTGTATGGTATAGTTCATATCGGTCACATTATTATCAAGTACACACTTTATAAGGAAGCGCCATACCTCTATTTAAAATTTCATATATATGTTAGTCCTCTTTGAGGGCTTAACTAAAGGTGGCAGCATACCTTTCTTTCTTTTTTCTTTTTCCTTTTCCCCCTTTTTCTCTCTTTGGGGTTCTTTACCCCCTGCACCTTCTATTACTAACCCCCTTCCCCTCCCCCCTCCCCACCCCCTTGGTCTTTTTCCTCCTCCCTCTTGTTTCCATATCTTGTCCCCCTCTTTCTGTCCTAAGCGCAGAGGTTTTGTGTTTTTTGCCCTTGTTAAAGGGGGCTTCCAAATTCTGATAAGCCCCCTGCCCGCAGACCCCCACAACCACCGGGCGAGGGTTGTGGGGATGAGGCCCTTGTCCCTATCAATTTGGGGACAAGATGCTTTGGGGGCTACTCCAAAGCACCCTTCCCATGTTGAGGGCATGTGGCCTGGTATGGTTCAGTAGAGGGGACACTCTCTCATTCCCCCTCTTTCCTGCAGCCTGCCAGGTTGTGTCCTCAGATAAGGGTCTGGTATGGATTTGGGGGGACCCCTAGGCCATTTTTCTTTTGATTTTGGTGCAGGGTTCCCCTTAAAACCAGGTCTGGTATGGATTTTGGGGGGGACCTACACCATTTTTTTTTAATTTGGCGCAGAGTTTCCCTTAATACCCATACCAGACCTGAAGGGCCTGGTAATAAACTGGGGGGTAACCTATGCCGTTTTTTTCAATGAGTTTTATCTATATTGTCAAGATCCGAAAATTCTTTACAGCCGCGATCAGTTTTAAATTTAATAATAAATACTTTTTTTGCTTTAGAAATGTCGTTTTGCTGTGGGACTGTTCTAAACACGGGAAAAGTGTACCACTGTACAGGTATACCATAGACACCCCCCAAGCACGATATTTAAAGGAATATTTCATTTTTATTGTTTCACTTTAAGCATTAAAATCACTGCTCCCAAAAAAAAGCCATTTTAAAAACTTTTTTTTGCATTGATACATTTCTCTTGGGGCAGGACCCGGGTCCCCAAACACTTTTTATGAAAATAACTTGCATATAAGCCTTTAAAATTAGCACTTTTGATTTTTCATGTTCGTGTCCCATAGACTTTAATGGCGTTCATCTGAATTTTTTGCCTGTTCGCAAGTTCTGGTTCTAATCAAACTGGGGGGTGCTCGGCTCATCCTTACTTATGAGGGCAATACAAGCACACAATACATGGAGGGTGGAAAAAAATATTAAATGCCTGTGCGCACTGAAATGTGTTCTGAAAATATAGCCTTACAAGACTGTACTGCTTAAGTGGCTGAATAGGCCAAAGGGTCTCCTGTTTGACATATTACCTTATTCAGTGTCCTTCAAGTATAAGATGAGGGAAATTTTTTTTTATAAAAATCTGATATTAAATCATGAGTCAGTGCTATATGAATGCTGAATTCTGGCATCAAATACTACCTGTAGATTTAGTATGTTTTAGAACCATATATTCAGACTAATTCATATTTCTTTTGTGTCTGTAGAACAGTGACTAAGAGTGTTGAGGGTACATGATGATAGTGTTTAGGCAAAATATCTGAATCTGTTTTCCATGTGAATAATTTCTGAATGAAAAGCAATTATATGACGAAACAATAGCAGAAACAAAGATTATATATTGTACATTTTAAAATCTTTCACGTACAATAGTAGCAAATAATTCAGCATGATTAGTATACATGAAATATAAGCAATTATTTGATGTCAGTGGTAAAGGTTCAGATAGGGTGAGCAAGAGATGTTTGAACAAAAGTAGATTAATGTGACAGTCTGGCTAGATTAATTATGCTGCACTTTTTACTTACATTTGATTTTGTTCCAAACCACCTTCCATTTTCCCTGCCAAATGGACTTTTCAGGGGTTATAAAGCAATTCTTTTTCCTACATAACAGATCTCTGTGAGCTACTCACAATGCATATATTATTTTGTTACACAACTAACAGAGAACATTACATCAGTAAAGTATTTAAAGAAAACTCCCTTTAGTTTATAAATGATATAACATGTATACACTGTAATTACAACATGATCCATTTTGTAATTTATTACTGTAAAAAGTCAGTTTTCCCCTTAAATACTAAGAAGTTGCATCTGACAGTTAAAAACATCACTGCTTCAGTCAGGACTGTCTTATAAATGTATACACTGGCTGTGTTAGTTTACTTTTTCATTTTTTATTTATTTTTTTTTTAATCTAGACAAGGCTAGGAATCTAATTATAGGCATCCTTTACAGTGAAACTTCAAGATTCTTCATAGCTAAGGGGGTAGAGATGGTCCTATTTATTACAACACCAGGATTGCTCAGGTGGTGATAATGAAGGTCTTCTTATTCCCTATTCTATTTTAGAAATCCACGGTAATGTAATCACAATTTTCCTTAAACCTGAGAAAGTTACAAATCCACAATAAAGATTTCCCAAACCCCGGAATGTACTGTATATAATTTACTTGGGAGAGATTGGTTAAAAAAAAGAGGGGTATTCTTCATGATTTACTATAGCACTGTCTAGCAGGTAACAGGGAACGTTCAATGTTTTATGTTGCAAAACAATAACTTATGATTGTGAACTTGGTAGTTTTTTATTTTTATTTACACATTAATTTATATCAGAAATTTATATGAGGGATTGATCAATATTATTATATTATCATTCTTTGCATTTGTACTTGTATACTGGATTGGTTTCCACTTTTGCTTCATTTAAACAATAGATTGAGAAAAGTTAGTCCAAAGTTTCTAAACACTTAATACAAATGAGAAGTGCCATTTAAAGATAAGCTCTAGACAGATAGTAATGCACCTCTAAAATCAATAACACATTAAAAAATGTAATTTTTAAATGTAAGCAGTGTAAATAACTGAATTTGACTTGGTATTAGCATGTTTCAGTCTAAATTCTAGTGAAGCTCAGATAGGGGGAATGAGATGCAGCATGAGTCAAACATGTCTTCTGCAGTGTAAAAAAGCATTCTGATAGGACGAGAGAGCACAGTGACAGAGAGACAAGGTCATCAGTATGCTGCTTCCGTTTTTACTGTTCAGTCACCAAGTTAGATTGTGGAGGAGACCAGTAAGTGAAAGTGAAAATGCAGCAGAAGATTAGCTCCCCTCCACTGGCAGGCAGCACTGTGCTGTGTGACAGAGCTGTAAAAATATCAGAACTGGATAGACAAAAATACAAATCCTTTGTCAAGTGGAACAGCATCCATGTATGCATTTAATTTATGTATTTAGTGTTTTGCCTGAAGTTGCACTTTAAATTTTCCTAATATGTTCATTGCCAACAATGTCCCACTATTATTTGTCACTCCATATCAGCTGCATGTATCTTTCAACATTACTGGGATTTGTATTGGCAGCTGAGATCTGCCTCTATATTTGGGATCAAATCAGTTCAAACAGGCAACGCTGAAAGGAAGTACTGGCAAAGTAGGGGGGTACCTATCTATTAGTTTGCTATTGGAAGTTGACGTTTCTGATTTCTCAAGAAAAGGTTTAAAGTCCTTCAATGCTATCAGTGCCGAAAAATTATGACCAATCAACTATTTGATAGATATGCTTTTATAAACTGATATTTAAATGTTGATTTTGTGAAGTTGAATGGGAGTTGATATCCCCAGTTTCTCAAGAAAATGTTTAAACCCTTCAATGTTATCTTTCATGAAAGCCTTAAAACCCATTTCTATTGGTCTACCAGTGGCAACTAGGTATTGTCAATGCATATTTTGATGGATGTGCCTTTAGAAACTGATATTTAAATGTTGAGGTTACAAAAAAATGTACTTGTATTAACATGAAATCTAGGTATTTAAGCTTGTTGTTTTACTTGCAAAACTTTAATAAACCCTTGCACCCCTTGTGAGGTTTAGCAAAATAGTAACTCTGTGAATTAATATTTTTGTGGACACATAGGGGTATGTATAAAAAGCAGTATGTGTGTATTAAATTAGAGGGAATTACCTGCAGTCAATGTTAGGTGAATGTCACTACTTTATAAATATTCCACATAGAAAAAACAAAAAGCATGTTACCTACCAATGAAGGTAATTAAACTGGCTAATTTCCTAGACAGTGCCTATTAAAATTTGATGCCTGAATGAGTGCAAACTATTTAGAAAGTGTTAAATAATAAATATTTTATGACTTTAAATCTGAAAAGTGGAAATATATTTAGGAGTTTATAATCAATTAAAGCACAAGCACATTAATTAAATAGCAGTCTTTATCATTATTTTGCAAATTACAACTGCCATTAGCACTCGATAAATCAAATTGAAGTACTTAAAAGAATGAACACTCCACTGTACATTTGTTTTATGTTTAGTAAATTGAATTTTAATCACATTCATTGCAAAATTTCAAAACAAAGATCTTTGTATTTTTAACGATTTATACTACAAGTAATGCTTATAAAAGAATCACACACCAAACAATTGTCTGTGCAAATAGGAGAGCAAGGAGATCTCTGTGTTTAGGCCTGTAATATCCACACTCGGATGGGTAAGATAAAAATCTGTAACATGTTAGTCTCTACTATAATGCCCATACACACAGTCAGATTTTCCAAAGGAAAATGTGTGATAGGACCTTGTTGTCGGAAATTCTGACCGCGTGTAGGCTCCATCACACATTTTCCATCGGAAGTTTCTACACACAAAGTTTGAGAGCTTGCTATAAAATTTTCCGACAACAAAATCTGTTGTCGGAAATTCCGATCGTGTGTACACAAATCCGACGCACAAAGTGCCACGCATGCTCAGAATAAATTAAGAGACGAAAGCTATTGGCCACTGCCCCATTTATAGTCCCGACGTACGTGTTTTACGTCACCGCGTTTAGAACGATCGGATTTTCCGACAACTTTGTGTGACCATGTGTATGCAAGACAAGTTTGAGCCAACATCCGTTGGAAAAAATCCATGGATTTTGTTGTCGTAATGTCCGATCAATGTCCGACCGTGTGTACAGGGCATAAGACTGCTGGATAGACCAGACATCCATAACGAAAGCCACACTGGGGGCATGCAAGTGTCAGTCAAGACTTATTCAGCAACATGAAGAAAGCACAGCAGGTATATTTGAATATCTGACAGTGAATGTTTTTTTTCCATTTGAAGTAAGTGTACTGCAGGAAGCCTTAGTAAGAAGATCCTCAATGGAAAATAACACTTATAATATTTTAACAATATATATTTCTATATTGGGATACCAGATGGTGTGTCAAAAGAACACAGGGATCACAATGTAGCCCTTTGTAGCTTTATTTTCTCCCTCAACACCTGTGGTCACTTATTGTATTCTCACCATGTTCTTGTCTCTTCAAGCATCTCACATTATGGGAAAGCATGTAAGGGTATTTTTTAAAAAGACATGGATAGAACAATTACAAAGTGCAAAGAGTAGCAAACCAAAAAGTAGGGTTTTCTTAAGCTTTACTGTAGCCCTATCAGTACTATAGACCTTCTGACTGATGGCCATAGGTTGCTATATCTAACACTGTGCTCATTGAAAAAACAAAATTATCCTTTTAAAATATTCAGTGAGCAACAAATACCTTTATGCACTGAGAGATGTGATGTACAAGGGTTGCTCAAGGTAAGATACATAGGGGTTGCAAAGGAATTTTCCCTAGCACTTAGAGAATGAGGCAAACCTCTGCTGACTTCCATCTTACAATGATGTGTAAGCAAAAATGCTGTTTTTTATTTTATTTGAACCTGTTTGGGTATTCTTTGCAAAGTGAATTTCCACCACATTCACTAAGCTCAAGGGAAAACTGATTCCTATCCAGCTGCATTACATGGCCATGTCTCTTCTTTAGAAACCTTAGATTAAATAGTTTTCTCCCAAAGATACAGTCACCAGAAAATAGTTTTTCTCCCAAAGATACAGTCATCATTTAAAGATTTGTATACTGCGATCATATCCTCTCTTAAGCGTCTCTTGAGCATTGATAGTAAGTTTAGTTTTTAAATTGATATCATACAGCGCTCTACTACACATTAACCACTTCAATACAGGACACTTCCCCCCTTCCTGCCCAAGACAATTTTCAGCTTTCAGCACTGTCGCTGTTTAAATGGCAATTGCACGGTCATGCTACGCTGTACCCAAACAACATTTTTATCATTTTCTTCCCATATGCTAAACAAATAAAAAAATACTGAAATTTTGAAAAAAAAAAGTTTTTCTTGGTTTCTGTTAAAAATTTTGTAAATAAGTAAGTTTTCTCCTTCACTGATGGGCACTGATCAGGCTGCACTGCTGGGCACTGATGAGGTGGCACCAATGAAGTGGCACTGATGGGCACTGATGATGGGCACTGAATGCGACACTGATGGGCACTGATAGGCAGCACTGATAGGTGGCACTGATATGCAGCACTGATTGGCATACATAGGCGGCAAAGATGGGCAATCATAGGTGGCACAGATGGGGACTCATAGTTGGCACAGATGATCACTAAAAGGTGACACTGATGGGTACTTATGGGTGGCACTTATGGGCACTGATAGGCAGCACTGATGGGCACTGATAGGTGGGCACTGATGGGCATGAATGGGCACTGATAGGTGGCACTAATTGGCAGCATGTGTGGGCACAAATTGGCATCATGTGTGGGCACACATTGCCACCCATGGCCACCAGGGATGCTATCCCTGGTGGTCATCAGTGGTGGCCATCCATAGTGGTCCTGGGTGGGCATCCGAGAGGGGGCTGCACTAATAAAAAATCACCACAGACCCCCCTGTCAGAGGAGCAGACTATTGGCTCTGCTCTACTTGCATCTTCTCGGCTCTTCCTGTTTACATCGTGATCAGCCGTGATTGGAGACTCAGAGTCAGAGACCTAGATCGGAGTTGCTGTGTGTCAGACTGACATGCCGCAACAACGATCGTCGCGATGCGTGCCCCTGGGGGTGTGCAGCCACTTGTTATCCTGACCACATTATACGATGTCCGGTCAGGATATGGCAACCACTTTGCCGACGTCATTTTGCTATATGGCGGGTGGTAAGCTGTTAATTGTACTCACTGAGTGAGTGGAGTTGGCACCCTAACAACTGTAAGCAAGTTTACCTTTGTGTGAGGGATAGCACTATTTTATGTGAGTGGATGTATATTGTTTATTAATAGATTTTAAAAATGAAAAGATTTTATGATATTCTTACCTTTACTATGAGTTGGATATGAGATGTATTGTGGAGATTTGTGGAAGCGGCGTGTAGATTTAACCCCTTGAGGGAAAGGCGTAGTAGACCATCTTTATAAAAAGTGGTCAAAATAGCCTTGTGAGTCCTCGCAAGTGTGGATGTGCAAGTGAATGTAGAGCAATGAAATATGAAGCACTGAGTGATTAGAAGCAGTGAGTGACAAGAAGCACTGACACAACTGATTGTGATTGACTAATTGTGGCACTATTTTGCACATGAAATTACGTAAATTGAAACACTAATTTGGAGCACTGTTAAAAACACTTTATTATATAGCACTGGTCACTTTTTTGTATGCACTTTTATAGCTTTTTATTTGTTAGATATTGAATATTGATATATTTGGAGCATGAATTATGTGAAACACTGAACGCTACAGAAATAGAATATAGGAGTGAAAGTATTGGGTGTATGTTTTTAGTGCACAATTAATGTGTAGTTCTGTATAATATCAATTTAAAATATATTGACACCAAAAGGGGTCTGAGGCAACAGCTTAGACAGGGTTGGTGAATAAGCTCAAGTTTATAAGTATTTTATTCTAAGTTTTATTCTAAGTATTTTATTATATAAATCCTCATTACTGAGGTCATACAGCCCTTATTGATCTTATCGCCCTTCTCTGGACTCTCTTCTAGACTTCATTCCTGAGACTTGATGACCAGAACTGGATGGCATATTCTGGCCAAACCATAATTTTGTAAAGTGGTAGAATTATAGTTTTATCTCTTGAGTAAGTGCATTTTTTATGCATGATAATAGCCTGTTAGTCTTGCTTGCTGCAAGCCCATTTTTCAATAACAAACCTCATTTTCTATATAGCTGGCCACCCCTCTATTTTATTTAGGTCTTCTTGTAAAGTTGCTATATCCTGTTGTGATGTTACTGTCCTGCCTGGAATTGTATCATCATCAAACAATAAGATTGAACTATGTTTTCCAAACTTTATATCATCTATGAACAAGGTAAACAGAATTGGTCTCAGGAAAGAGCCCTGGGGTACCCTATGTACAACTCAAGACTATTCAGAAAATATGCCATTAATTACTACTCTCTTGGCATGATCTTGTAACCAGTTTTCTATCCAGGTACATACAGTGCCTTGAAAAAGCATTTATACCCCTTGCAATTTTCCACATTTTGTCATGTTACAACCAAATATGTATATGTATTTTATTGGAATTTTATGTGAGAGACCAACACAAAGTGACACATAATTGTGAAGTGTAAGGAAAATGATAAATGGTTTTCAAAAGTTTTTACAAATAAATATCTGAAAAGCGTGGTGTGCATTTGTATGGAGCCCCCTTTACTCAGATACCTCTAACTAAGGTCTAGTGGAACCAATTGCCTTAATAAGTCACCTAATTAGTAAATAGTCCACCTGTGTGTATTTCAATCTCAGTATCAATACAACTGTTCTGTAAAGCCCTCAGAGGTTTGTTAGAGAACCTTAGTGAACAAACAGCATCATGAAGGCCAAGGAACACATCAGACAGTCCAGGGATAAAGTTGTGGAGAAGTTTAAAGCAGGGTTAGGTTATAAAAAAATATCCCAAGCTTTGAACATCTCACAGAGCCTTGTACAATCTAGCCTCAAAAAATGGAAAGAGTATGGCACAACTGCAAACCTACCAAGACATGGCTGTCCACCTAAACTGACAGGCCAGGCAAGAAGAGCATTAATCAGAGGAGCAGCCAAGAGGCCCATGGTAACTCTGAATGAGCTGCAGAGATCCGCAGCTCAGATGGGAGAATCTGTACATAGAACTATTAGTCGTGCACTCCACAAATCTGCTCTTTATGGAAGAGTGGCAAGAACAAAGTCATTGTTAAAAGAAAGCCTTAAGAAGTCCCATTTGCAGTTTGCGAGAAGCCATGTGGGGTACACAGCAAACGTGGAAGAAGGTGCTCTGGTAAGATGAGACCAAATTTTAACTTTTTGGCCTAAAAGCAAAACGCTATGTGTGGCAGAAAACTAACACTGCACATCACCCTGAACACACCAATCCCACTGTGAAACATGGTAGTGGCAGCATCATGTTGTGGGATGCTTTTCTTCTGCAGGGATAGGGAAGCTGGTCCGAGTTGATGGGAAGATGGATGGAGCCAAATACGAGGCAATCTTAGAAGAAAACCTGTTAGAGTCTGCAGAAGACTTGAGACTGGGGCAGAGGTTCACCTACCATCAGGACAATGACCCTAAACATACAGCCAGAGCTACAATGGAATGGTTTAGATCAAAGCATATACTTGTGTTAGAATGACCCAGTCAAAGTCCAGACTTAAATCCAATTGAGTATCTGTGGCAAGACTTGAAAATTGCTGTTGACAGATGCTCTCCATCTGATCTGACAGACCCTGAGCTATTTTGCAAAGAATGGGCAAACATTTTACTATCTAGATGTGCAAAGCTGGTAGAGACATACTCAAAAACCCTGTAATTGCAGCAAAAGGTGGTTCTACAAAGTATTGACTCAGGGGGACTAAATACAAATGCAAGCCACACTTTTCACATATTTTATTTATAAAAATTTGGAAAAACATTTATCATTTTCCTTCCACTTCACAAGTATGTGCCACTTTGGCCCATCACATACAATCCCAATAAAATACATTTATGTTTTTGGTTGTAACATGACAAAATGTGGAAAATTGCAAGGGATGTGAATACTTTTTCAAGGCACTGTACAATATCATCAATTCCAAAAAACCTTCATTTGTAAATTAAGCATTTATGAGGTACTGTATTAAATGCCTTAGCGAAACCTACAGTAGATGCTATACATACAAAGTTCACCTTCTCATAGAATGTTGAAATTAAAATGTTTCTGCCTATGCTGTCATCTTAGCTAGCGTCATAGGCAAGGAAAACTAGAGTATCCCAGCAACTGATTGTCACTGAGTTAATGATCAAGATATATTATACATTAAAGGTCTAGACAATGAGGCATGGCAAGTATACAATCCATTTACATAATGTTTCTGGAGTTCATTGTAACAAAAGGCAATTGATTTAGGAACTCACTAATACAAACTAAAGTCAATATAACCCTTAACAGTTTCTGCATTGTTAATTTTATTTCTTACTCCCACCTTTAAATGAGACAAGGCTTAGACAATTGATTACAATACATGTACAGCTGCACAGCCTGTGTTATTTAACATTCATTTTAGAAGCTTTTTTTTTTCCTTTCTCTGTGTCTCATAATATTTTTTATTGATAACCAGGGCATAAAACCAATGAATAGAATTGTGTAAGACTTAAGGTTCAGTAAAAATGATGTCCATTTATTCATGCTTTTACAAAAGAATAGGTGAGCTGGAGCACTAGTATTAGTAATCTAGCGTACATGAAACAATTGTGAACCAAGTAACCAGACAGGTATTATCTGGTTATCTCAAAAGATTTCTGGCTACAGTACACGTCTAAAGATAAATGTAACACATCAGGGATCTTAGCAGTTGAAAGTCCATGACAGAAATTAGAAGTTATCCTGCATTGGCTTCATGTCTAACATTTTACATCTCTCACTAAATGACAGTATCTCACAAAAGCGAGTACACCCCTCACATTTTTGTAAATATTTTATTAAATTTTTTTCATGTGACAACACTGAAGAAATGACACTTTGCTACAAAGTAAAATAGTGAGTGTACAGCTTCTATAACAGTGTACATTTTCTGTCCCCTCAACATAACTCAACACACAGCCATTGATGTCTAAACTGCTGGCAACAAAAGTGACCCCTAAGTGAAATCATCCAAATTTGGCCCAATTAGCCATTTTCCCTCTCTGGTGTCATTTGACTCGATAGTGTTACAAGGTCTCAGGTGTGAATGAGGAGTAGGTGTGTTAAATTTGGTGTTATCGCTCTCACTCTCTCACACTGGTAACTGGAAGTTCAACATGGCACTTCTTGGCAAAGAACTCTCTCAGGATCTGAAAAAAAGAATTGTTGCTCTACATAAAGCTGGCCTAGGCTATAAGAAGATTGCCAAGACCCTAAAACTGAGCTGCAGCACGGTGGCCAAGACCATACAGTGATTTAACAGGACAGGTTCCACTCAGAACATGGTCGACCAAAGAAGTTGCATGCACGTGCTCAGTGTCATATCCAGAAGTTGTCTTTGGGAAATAGAAGTATCAGTGCTGCTAGCATTGCTGCAGAGGTTGAAGGGGTGGAGGGTCAGCCTGTCAGTGCTCAGACCATATGCTGCACACTGCATCAAATTGGTCTGCATGCTTGTCGTCCCAGAAGGAAGCCTCTTCTAAAGAGGATGCACAAGAAAGCCCGCAAACAGTTTGCTGAAGACAAGCAGACTAAGGACATGGATTACTGGAACCATGTCCTGTGGTTTGATGAGACCAAGATAAACTTATTTGGTTCAGATGGTGTTAAGGATGTGTGGCAGCAACCAGGTTAGGAGTGCAAAGACAAGTGTGTCTTGCCTACAATCAAGCATAATCGTGGGAGTATCTTGGTCTGGGGCTGCATGAGTGCTGCTGGCACTGGGGAGCTGAAAGTCATTGAGGGAACCATGAATGCCAACATGTACTGTGACATACTGAAGCAGAGCATGATCCTCTTCCTTCAGAGACTGGGCCGCATGGTAGTATTTCAACATAACGACCCCAAAAACACCTCCAAGACTACCACTGCCTTGCTAAAGAAGCTGAGGGTAAAGGTGATGGACTGGCCAAGCATGTCTCCAGACCTAAACCCTATTGAGCATCTGTGGGACATCCTCAAATGGAAGGTGGAGGAGCGCAGGGCCTCTAACATTCACCAGCTCCGTGATGTCGTCATGGAGGAGTGGAAGAGGACTCCAGTGGCAACCTGTGAATCCCTGGTGAACTCCATGCCCAAGAGGGTTAAGACAGTGCTGGAAAATATTGGTGGCCACACAAAATATTGACACTTTGGGTCCAATTTGAACATTTTCACTTAGGGGTGTACTCACTTTTGTTGCCAACGGTTTAGACATTAATGACTATGTGTTGAGTTATTTTGAGGGGGCAGCAAACTTACACTGTTATACAAGCTGTACACTCGTTATTTTACATTGTAGCAAAGTGTCATTCCTTCAGTGTTGTCACATGAAAAGATATAATAAAATATTTACAAAAATGTGAGGGGTGTACTCACTTTTGTGAGATACTGTATGTCCAAAATGATCTATGTGTAGCACCTTTTTAATATGGTATACATAGGCCAGTGTTTTTGAACCTTTTTTAGTCAAGGCACCCTTTAAAATTATGCACAATCTCAAAGCACCCCAATGTAAACAACTAATAGTTTTAAATAATGCAGCAACATCCACACATGTAGGACACCCAGTGTTAGAGCGGATTTATTCTTCCAAAGCAAACACACTTTTGCACACCGGTACTGACTGGTATTCCAGTGTTTTTCTCCTCCCTCAGTTTCTCTCTCTCACTCAGCTAGTGTAACCCTAGTGCTGATGGAGAAGGGCAGGGGAGGGGCAAACAAAGATGCTGTGCAGGGGCCCAATGCACCCCTTATCAACCAATGACATCCTAGATTGTTAGGACACCAGCAGCTAAAAGGTTGTAATGGTGCACAATGAAAACTTGTGGCTTTGTGTAACTTAAAGGCTGGCTTGATGCCTCCACTGGCTTGTATACAGTTTTTGGACAATTTTTAGGCATTGTGCCAAGGCACCCCTAAAGCAACCTGAAGGCATCCTGGTTGAAAAAGGCTGGCATAAGCATAGATAATAATTTTTATGTGGATACCAACAGCATGGCTTATTTGGTACACATCTGAAGAAAAGAAAGCTTTGAGAATAAAGAAAGGAAAACTTTACAATATGTAACCCATATAAGTAATGGGATCTGACAAAAGAAAATAACTGAGCACAATGGCCTTGCGAAGAATTAAAACTGTTGATAAACAAAAAATGATCTATATATATATATAAATATACCCACAAGCAAATGTGAAATATCAGGCAACTATATAGTAATACTATAGTAATACTACCACCACTGCACAGCGTGTGCAACTAGTGATGCCTCCTGTAAGCAAACACAGCACAGTAATGGCTGAAGCATCCCTGTCCCTGTAAAGGCTGAATGGTTCCTACCCCATCTTCAGAGCTTACCAGCGGTGTGAAATGAGTCTCTTGCTGAGCACAATAGTCCTTATCCCAGATACATGTCACTCTTAGCCTACAGGATTGTCCATATGGTACATTTCGTATTCACCTTTGTTGATGCCCACTGTTGGCATGCAGACAAAAATTAATATCTATGGGTTTAAAGTATGCTTTCTCCCCCCTCACTGTTACAGATAAGTTTCAAATCTAGGAACACTAAGCTCTTTTCATCAATAACATGGGTGCATTCAATATCAAGAAGATTTTTGTTACAGTTATTACACCTCACTGACCAGATGGCATTAATGCATACAACTGCTCATCCCAGATGTGTTTCCACCTGTGTGCTTTGCTGCCAACTGGTTCCTGTGGTTACCAAAGTAAACTGACAGAGGTAGCAGGACTGGACCCAGGATACGTTTGCAGTACGGTTCTCTTTCTGTAATGATAACTATCCACTGCAAGCTAGCAGTTGCCCATTTGACTGCACAAGTACATAGGAAGTTTTTACATTCTACCAGCTGCTTTCCAAGTAAAGGCATGCCAGCAGTATCTAAGAGTTAACTGATTGGCTATGGCCAGGTTGAGGGGCTGAGTTTTTATGATTTGGAATAGGGAAGGGGCCTCTGAAATTCATTAGCCTTTACTGTGCTGTGTTTTGATGGCAAAAATGTTTCACATGCTGTCTAGTGGTGATGAGTTTTTGGTGTTACTGTACATATGCCCAGTATTTCACATTTGCTTGTGAGTATACAAAATATCTTTTTTTTTAAGTGGTCAGTGATGGCTTGTTTTATTGCAGTTTTGATTATAGGGTTTTTATTTGCCTGGACTCTAACTTGATTGCAGCCAGTTCTAATTCTTGTGTTATTAATATTTAGGTGGGGGGGAGATAATTTGTCTATTTAAATATGTCTAAAAATTGTTAAAGCATTTGCCCACACTTATAAAACCATGAGCAGGACAATTACAAGTAAAGAAAATGCTTCATTACAGATTACTATCATTTGCCATGCAATTGAACATTTTTGCCCTGTAGCATAATTGTATTCTCCACAATTTCCTCTCCACCTTGGTCTATTACCGTGACTGTGTTATTTACTTATATTTCATTAAGGTTAGCTTAAGAGCTCGATGGAGGTTAATGTCAATTTTCCATTCTTCCATCTCCTAACTTTGCTCGATGCCTTACGGCTTAACATTTAGAAACAGCGGATAAAGAATCAGCCAACAGTTTTAACCTTTAACATGGGTTTTATGAATGTCTGTAATAATACTGAAGTAAATACTGTGGCATATTTTCTTAGCTTGGATTATCCCCACAGCTACTTCATATGTAATATTTTTTTTTAAAACGTCATACATCATTTATTGATCAGAAACAAGGTCAGGTCAATTAAGGTTATACAATTCTGAAGTTATATTTTTAAAAAAATCAGGCAATGCACAGTGCTTTACCTTGTCATGTGTAAATACAGTAAATATGAATAGTTCTTTTCTGCCAATTAAGTAGAGAAGGGTGGGGAAAATGTATAAACTGGAATTTCTCCTCCCGAGAGGCAATAATGCTAGTCACTGCACTTGACCAATATCCAGGGCTCAATGGAAACTTGTGGGCTCTATAGTTGCTCAAAGTCCAACCGAGCTTATAGTTTATTTGCTAAATAAATTCAAAGTGTAGCAATAAAAAGATTTGCGAAGTCTTATACTTTTTATATTTTTTTAACAGATACATTCTGAGTAGAAAAATCTGTCCCTTGCCTGCATGCTGAAGAAAAGGATTGTTGCCCTCTATGTGGAAGAAGTGTAGAACCAAACCACTTTGTTCTACAAATATTCACTTCAAAGGATCCCTCATTTAGATATGCAATGAAGGTGACCAGCCCGTCATCAATACTTAACTTCCCTGAAAACGTCATGTACCTACAAGTTAAGTCTCCCACTCAAAATAGTCTGTGCCAAGGATTTGCATTAAAGGGGGCTGACTTATGCAAAGTATAGGGATTTGAGATTTAGCCAATCCTTAACCAGGAATAGGGAAGCCCACCAATCAGAGCCACACCATGAGAACCAATGAGGCACCAGATTGTAATGATGTACACAGAGATGGGAGGGGGAGAGATCACTCTCGCTGGAAGGGCAGTCACCAGAATGGAGTCCTCATGTGTGCAGTAGCATGGTAACTATGAAATATCTCCCTGGCACTTGTATCTAAATGCTTGTCTTATGTCTTATCCCTCTCATTGTTTGTATTTAGGTTTTGAGTATTATACTCTATATTCCTTCATGTAATTAATGATTTTTACCCTTTTCCTGTACAATAGATAGATTGCTGTGTAATAATTTAGACCTTCTTACTACTTACCAATACATTTTTGTTAGGGTGTTAAAACTTTCAGTCATGGTCAAAAAACTCTAATTTAAACCAAATCATATCTGAGAGATATTAAATCTCAAATATAACTTATGGGTAAGAATCTGTTATTTTCCTGCTGGTGTTTATGTATTTTTTTATTTCTTTTTATTTAAGCATTTGAACATTTGAACTTTTTTGTTTTGTTCAGTATTTTTTGTACCATTGGATCTTTTATAAATAAATAACTTTGCAATGCTTTGCACCAGAATTTTAATTCTATGGATGTTGTTAATGAGAGATATTATAGAATAAGATGTATCCTTTTTATCTATTATTATTTCAACTAACATTGATCATAATGGAAAAGGTGTATGTTTTTTAGTTTTTTGTGTGTGTATTTCCATCTATGGTTTGCATATAAGAGCATTTTTTGCAAGACAATACCACCAAAATAAAAATGTATTTTGGCCTGAAAAAAAAGATATTCATGATGTGTTACTTGTTTTCTTAAATAATAGCGATGCTATCAATAAATTGGCAGGCTCATAGTTGAAATTTAAAAAATATTCTGTTCTATAGAGGGTATACAGGCACAAGTGCTGCAGTGGTGTAGGCCAACTGGTCCTGCAATGATTAACTAATGGCAAGCTCAAATTCTATTTACAACAGATTTTGTACACTTTAATGGAATAGATCCAAACATACATTTGCAATCAATACTGTTTTATTTCAAATGGATTATTTTTTTCATTTTTAATATTTATTATTGTCAGTATTGGTAAATAAAGGTGTTGTATGTTAAATTAATAATTTGTATCAATAAACGCATGTAAAAAATATAAATATACTGCATATTAACCCTTTTACTATCTCTGCCATAAGTAGTACATCAGTATTGGTTGGGGGGTTGCATAAGGAGGAAGGGTGCATAAATATGACAATCTGAGTGTCAGTTTTCAGTTGGAAGTGATCATTTATACACACATCTCTGTGAATGTCAGTCCCACACATGCTCCCACCATATTTCCTGAGCTCTCTCATTGGTGCACCCGGGAACAGCACGTCAGATGCCGCCGATCTATTAATGACTCACAAACATCACTTCTGGTTCCTGGCGTCACTTTCACCAGTCAAAAAATACATAAACACACACCGGTGCTACAAAATAATTAAATAAATACATAAATGGATCCAGGTGCTGCCACATAGTGGTGCAGTGCTCTGTCACCAACACTTAAATTCAATGTGCAAACCAAACACTATATAAAAACAGTATGAAAGTAAATGTATGCATTGGGGCTGTCTATACATAAAAACTTTAATTTTGCTACACATATTACATATCGTTGCACATGCTGAAGTGAGAGTAATAATTCTAGACCCATTATTCAAGGTTAACTCCAAACTGATGACCTTGGGGGGCTTTTAAGCGTTTCTTATAAAAAGTAAAGAGTACAGAAGTTTGTCGTTGTTTCACAGACACACACAATTTTAAGGCTGGACATGTTAGGTATATATTTATTTAGTGTAACCTCATCATTTAATTTTTTCTAAAAAAATGGGTAATAAATATTGTGTTTGTATGCCAAAAAATTTACTTCAGTGCATTTTCTGTTGAAATTTTGCTTTTCATAAATTGTGAAACCTAAAAAAAGGAACTACCACTATTTTATTTGCTAGGGTATCCACTTTCAGAATATATATATTGTTTTATAATGTTTGTATAATTTTTGGGGTTTTTATGTAATCTTCAGACCAAAAATTATGCTTTAAACATGTGTGTAAAAATTTCAAAAATGGCGATGCTGAAAGCTTACTAAGGAATATTAAAAACCTACTTACAACTTACAGCTAGCAGATGAATCTTTATGTAAACTTGATCTTTGTGGCATCCTTGTGAAGTTTGCTACTATTGCTTTCAGGTAGCTGCTGTGATAAAAAAAGACCTAATCGGATTGATTTACTAAAGGCAAATAGGCTGTTCACTTTGCAAAGGGCATATTCCCTTGACTTAGTGAATAAGTTGAAGTTCAAATGACATTATTCATCCAGTCATATGCAAGAAAAAACACTGTTTATTTAGGTTCCTTGAATGCAATTGGGAAGTGAATTTTCACTACATTCACTAAACTAAGGAAAAATATATGTGCAAAGGGAGGATTACCTTACAAAGTATGCCATGTATTTGTCCTATTTGCCTTTAGTTGGTCAACCCCAATGAGTCAAGGGAGTGACATACTTTATACCTTTTCTACTAGCAAATAGTGATTGGACAAATGAAACTGGGCTTTGTTGAGAGCAGATTCAGGAAAGTTCACTAAATAGGAATGCTGAATCCAAACCCTAATGAATGCAAAGGAAGCTGAATCTTTGAAATTGGTAATAACCATTTTCTAGGCTAAGGATAAGGGATTTTCAAACATATGGCATGGTGGACCAGGCACTACCCTGGGAAACTTCTACCAAAGCAAGAAAAGTTTAAAAATTCTGTCTGGCAGAATGCAGACATTTTAATAATGTTTAAAGTGCAACATTATTATTTTATTTGTTTTAATATCATACCTGGGTCATGCCCTTTACCTGCCTGTGAATGGTGCATCTGTATGATTCTGGTATAGATTCTAGTATAGATGTAAATAATGGGTCCCATGAAAAAAATAATAACAGCATTGACTTCCTACTACAAAACAAAGCAGATCCCTATCCTTGATGAGGGTCTGGTATGGAAGTCAAGTGAGCTTGTGCAAAATAAAAAGAAAGCAAAAAGGAGTGGGGCCCTCAAAATTCCTTCCAGTCTGGTATGGATTTTAAGGGGTAACTCCATGAAAAAAATAATAAAGGGAATTGGGTCCCCCCAAAATTCAAGCATGTAATCTGTTTGGCCAGGAAGCTGGGGATGAGTGTGGGATCACTGAACATTACAAGGCCACATGCCCTAAACATGCACAGCATATCTTGCAAGGGGTCCCCATGTTGATGAGGACAGGGGCATTTTCCCCACAACCCTAGCCCAGTAAATTCACCATCAATCACATCATCCGGCCATGCAGATCTTTCTTCATAATTAACAATGCCTGCTGGGCCACCAACACATCTGATCTTGTCACCCATTTGCTGTAAATGACAGCTCCCAGTCCCCACAGTAAAATGTATGCAAAGGGTAGGATGTCCCAGGTGATGTGATTGACCAAATATTATTCAGCTATTCACCAAACTGGAGCTTACACCTACTAGCAAACATGGAAATGTCCTAACTATTATATTAATGAAGCATAGGGATATATAAAGCAAGGTAGTGCTAGGCTTTCTTGATTGAAAGTTCAGCATTGTTTTCAAACAAGGTGTCATGTATAGAGCTTGCAGTCTGTACACAAATTTACAATGTAAATGTACAATGAAAAAAGTATATTAAAATATCAAATAAAATATTAGTTTATGGATTTGTAGATTTAACAAAAATAAACCAAAAACGATTTTATTTTCACTTTAAAAATCTTTGAAAAGGAGACACATAAGTTTGTTTAACTGCTTCCCGACCAACCGCTGCAGTTATACTGCGGCAGGTTGGCTCCCCTGCGTGAGCCGTCGTAGCTATACATCGGCTCGCGGGGTCGGGATAGCAGGCAGGGTGCTGCACAGCAGGGGTGCCGGTGCTAATGGCCTGACGGTCGCGATGACCGCCAGCCATGAGAACTCGTGAGCAAGAGAGACAGAACAGGGACGAGTGTGTTTACACTGTTCTGACAGGAGTGACAGATCGTGTGTTCCTATTAGCTAGGATCCACGATCCGTCACTTCCTCCAGTCAGTCCCCTCCCCCTTCAGTTAGAATCATCTCCCAGGGAACACAGTTAACCCCTCGAGCGCTCCCTAGTGTTAACCCCTTCACTGCCAGTGACATTTTTACAGTAATCAAAATTTTACAGTAATTTTATAGCATTGATCGCTGTATTAATGCCAATGGTCCCAAAAATGTGTCAAAATTGTCCAATGTGTCCACCATAATGTCACAGTCATGATAAAAATCACAGATTGCCGCCATTACTAGTAAAAAAAAAATAATAATAAAAATGCTATAAATCTATCCCCTATTTTTTAGACGCTATAACCTTTGTGCAAACCAATCAATATAAGCTTATTGCATTTTTTTTTACCAAAAATATTTGGAATAATACATATCAGCCTAAACTGAGGAAAAAAATATTTTTTTTATATATTTTTGGGGGATATTTATTATAGAAAAAGGAAAAAATAATGCATTTTTTTCTAAATTGTCTTTTTTTTTGTTTATAGCGCAAAGAATAAAAAATGCAAAGGCGATCAAATACAACCAAAAGAAAGCTCTATTTGTGGGAAAAAAAAGGATGTCAATTTTGTTTGGATACAATGTCGCACGACCGCACAATTGTCAGTTAAAGCGACGCAGTGCAGAATCGCAAAAAGTGCTCTGGTCAGGAAAGGGGTAAATTCTTCTGGGGCTGACGTGGTTAATTTACAATAAAATCAGTCACATTTTGTATAGCTATTTATGGCAAAAAATGTAAACTAGACATTTCATTTTAGTTTTACAAAAATTATGTAACAAGCATCATTTGAAGTGCAATCCCATTTCTACTGTTTTGTGCACATCTATTGATCTTCTGTTTTGGTCATTCTGCCTTCAGGTAGGAATTTGTGATTGATGGATTATCTTGTGAAATGACAGGAGTTTTTCCAGATGATAGAACATATGTCTCTTTTGGAAAAGCAAAGCATTCATACTGTAAATACAATTCATTTTGTATAGTAAGCAATATGAATGTTTCCTGACATAAATGTTATAGAAATTCTAATTCAATGGAATTCCATAAACCATGGATTGATTCAGATTTTTTTCTTAAAGATTTTTCACTCTTCACCCATAATTTATAGCAGCTGTTGTAAATAAATAAAATAAAATAAATCTCAAGTTTGTAAATAAGTATGGCATGGATATTCAACATGTACCCCCTGTAACGAAAAGCAGTTTGAAGTCCTTAGCCAATGATACTATAATGATAATATAACCACAAGAATGTAACCACATAAGTAAAAGTTGCATCCAACCCTCCAGATATAGAGTCATAACTGGTCTTTTTGTGATTTAACGCTTTATAAAGACAATTGGCAATGGCAAGTCTTTAGGAAACATGTTTACTACAACAATAACTGCAATTATAGATATGCATACTTGTGCCCTATAACCCTGAATGTGTATATAAGAAACAATGACTTGTGGCACCATACTTGTCAATAACAACATTTGATTCTCACATAGGTTAATAGCCTCAACCCTGACAGTAGTGACCTGAGGGTGCCTGCTGAGGAGAAATGTGCCAATAAATGTCCTAACAATCAATATATACATTGGTTAAATTGGACAATCTGGTGACAAAGTGTTTAAAAAAAAAACAAAAAAGAGATTTTGTGTCAGGCCCCTTTCACGCGGCAAGCCCACTTGGATCCGCCTGTCTGTTTTTCAGGCGGATCCGAGCAGGCCATCCATTGACTCCTATGGGGAGATGGGTGTCAGCGGAGATGTGTCCGCTGACACCTGTCTGCCATCCGATCCGCTAAAATCAGGCATATGGTGATTCGTTCGCCATCCGTCTTGGCGGATTGGATCGGATGAGATCTGATGAAAATGGACATACTGTCCATTTTCGTCCAATCCCTCCATAGAAATCAGCGGTGTTCTGACAGGCCCCTCCCCGCTCAGTGAGCAAAGATGGACCTGTCATCCACCGGCTCAGCGGAGATCAGCTGAGAGATCTCCTGCTGAGCTGGCGGACTCCGCTGAGTGGATCCACCTCATGTGAATGAGACCTTAGGAGGCACCTGATCTAGGCTTAATTATCCAAACATGTTAATGATTCAGGCATTTCCTTGATAGGACCTGCTGCTATGACTTCCATTTTTAAAACACTCACTTAAAAAAGTAAAGGGATAAAGCCCAGTACAACATTTTGCTCTCATTATGTTTACTGTAAGACTTTTTTCATCTATGGCATTGACTTTCCTCTTATTCTGTGCTAAGAATACAGACAGCAATAAGTATTTGTGTGTTTAACAACAACTGCTACAGTTGGAATTTTCATTACTGCTGTTATGTGTGATCTGGGACCATGGGGCCATGGTTTATACATTTCACCCCTTGATGTGTAGGTTTTGTATATTAATTACATGGCATTGAAAATTGTGATAAAATATTGATTCTTTTTCTTTGTTAGTTTATCCATATTTCTAATCATGTAAGTTATTTTTAAAATTAGATGGCATGAAAACTTTTTACAAAATATCCACATTTTTAAGAAAACAAACTGTAATATTAATTTGGTTGTTAATGCATTTAACAAATGCTGCTGGTGGAATTTAGATTATTATTACTGCTGTGATCACAGACCATGCTTTAGGTATTTTTGACCCCTAATCATAATGGTTATTTTTATAAATGAGATGACATTGAAAGTTTTTGTACACATTTTATTTTGTTAGGATATCCTTAATCATGTAGGTGGTACTGAAAACTGTTAACATTTTAAATCAATTTTTTGCTTGTGGGGCAGATTAATCTTGGTAGGAGGAATGGGGAAGCAAACTGCATGATATATTTTTCCTATGGAATAGACCTGTCATGTAAATCATCATCTACTATTTATACAATTAGGTTTGAAATTCTTTTGGTCTTAAATTAAATTTTAGCCTTAAAAACTTTTAGAACCATGACTTTTCTTCCAAAGACATAAGAGACAAACTCTTTGCAGCAGTGGAGAAAACAATAAAATTAGCAAACCATATGATGTGGAAGAAAACCCAGTAGCAAACTGCCACTGTAGCTGTTCTGTTCCATTGGCTGCTTACCAGACAGTTGAGCCTGGCCAGAATTCTAAAGCAGGAGAAGTTCATAAAAGTACTCTGCAAAACCTGAAGCCTCATTGCCGAGAACATATTTCCTATACTAATGACTATCATTTGAGTGTATAAAGCTAATCAGAAAGGCAGATATCCTTCTTTAGAGAACCAATATGATTTCCAAGTTAAAACACTGAACAGAGAAATCACATAATATTTTGTTAAACTTTAATAACTGGAACTTTGCAGTGGAGATACTTAAACCTGCAAAGTAAAAGGTACATAAAGGAAATAAAACCATCATTCAGTTCCTGTGTCATAAAAGTAATTGAAACACATAGTAATACCGTGTTTATTGCCAACAAAGTAAAGTTTACGTGCTTTAGACATCTGTTATTGTAACAGTTGTTGAAAAACTTTAATAGAAATACAAAATGCAGAAACAAAGTAATTGCATGACATCCCTACTCTTTTAAAGGCAGATTACATATATTTAATCCAGTATTAAAAAAAGTTGTTATCTAATGGAACTTAGAGGAAAAAGGAAAAACAAATAGTGTAGTGCTCTAATGAGTGAACTTAATGTGATGCAAGTCAAAATGGGCAATAAACCCTAATACATTCAGTAATATAATGAAATATAAATTTACAAACATAAATAATGGTCCATACAGATAAGTAGATGGATGTCCATGAGGGTCAAATATTCAAAAAAAGTTCAAAGAAACTTCATATTAATATCCAAACGGTGACTGAAATGTGTGGCTAAAGTGAAGGGAACCACCACCGATAAACAGAAGGCTTACCAAAACTTTTGAACCCAAAAGAATGTATGCTCAGTGGGTCAAATGAGCTGTGTTGTATAAACAACAATGGTAGATGGACTCTTTGTTTCTCTGAATCACTAGACCGGGGACACCCGACTATCCATAAGATGGAGGATGTCCTCATAGGGTGATTTCATGGGAAACGGTAGTCAAACATTCATGGAAAAGGTGAGGTTGGTTATAAGGGAGGAGAACAAAAAGGGCCACACAGCATAATTCCGTTTAAAAAGACAAATATGTTTAATGAAGCTAGAACACTTACATTAGGTAGGTAAAATAAGCTTTTTTTGATAAAATCAAATGGCGGCAGTGGAGTTCTTCCCGACGCATTTTGTCTCCATAGACATCGTCTATATGACCCTAGACGATGTCAATAGAGACAAGACGTGTTGGGAAGAACTCCACTGCTGCCATTTGATTTTACCAAAAATCACTTATTTTACCTACCTAATGTAAGTGTTCTAGCTTCATTAAACATATTTGTCTTTTTAAACGGAATTATGCTATGCTTACTGTTTTCAATATATATCAGAATATCAGATTTATTCAAACTAATAACTAAGCAAAAATAAACTCTGTGCAGTTAAACAGCTACTGTATATAGTACACAAAGAAAACTAATTGTTAACTGCCGTTTGCACTGTTACTTGTTCCCACACCACCAGACTAATGTTAATATATGAATAGTAGTAGTACATATATTCCCAAAAGAAATTTCCAACAAAAATATATATGAAAAAACATGCTGGAAATTGTTTTACTAAACAACCTCTATAAACGTGATTTTTATTTCTTGCTAAATAAATAAAAAAAGACCAAAAATGTTGGAAAAGAAATAATTTTTCCTTAGTTTTTGTTATAAAATTTTGCAAATAAGTAATTTTTCTTCTTCCCTGATGTGCACTGATGAGGCTGCACTGATGGGCACTAATGAGGCTGCACTTATGTGCAGTGATGAGGCTGCACTGATGGGCACTGATGAGGCTGCACTGATGAGGTAGCACTGATGGGGACTGATAAACGGCACTGATGGGCATTGATGAGGATGCACTGATGGGGTTTCACTGATGAGGTGGCACTTATGGGCTCTAATGAGGACTGATCAGGCACGCCCTGATGGGCACAGATAAGCTAAACAGACAGGCACTGATGGTCACTGATGAGGAGACACTGATGAGGTGGCACTGATGGGCACTGATAAGCTGCACTGATAGGCGCCCTGATTATCGGTGTAAATGCTGTACTCACTGTGCCCTGATAGATTGGTACTCTTTCCTCACACTCTGCCCCTATAGATAACTGTCAAATCTGTTTACATGTAACCAGCTGTGATTGTACACAGCGATCACAGACACTTCCCGATGTGTGCAAGAACTGGAGAGCAACGCTGTGGCTGTATATCAGCTAAAGTGCGGTGTTAAGGGGAAATGCTCTTTTAACCACTTTAAGAAAAAATATGTTGCCATAGACTCTACCCCTACACATTGCATTACTCATCATATGAATTTGTCAAGTTTGAAACAGAACCTAGGAGATAGCTAATTTATAACTACAATGTGTTATGTTGACCAGGTGCCCCATTGGCTAAAGATGTCAATGTGAACTTCACCAGCACCCCTTCAAAATAAAAACATAAAGAACTTTTTATAGATACAATTCTCCTCTGCTTGTTTACAACAATTTCAATAAACTCATACAAATTATATTAATACAAAATATTCAATTTTATACACTTTACATTACAGTGCCATCTATTGTCTAACATATATATTGCACCTCCTATAGTTCTCAGGTTTAATGTTGATGTGGGAGAGCTGCAGCATCACACTGATAACACAACATAAAGGTGAATATGTATGTTTATCTTTTTACATACCCATATTTCTTTAATAAATGAAATAAATACTCTATGTAATTGATCTAGAATTCCCTAGCCTTTAGTGAGCAAATAAGGTGGGAATTTACCAAGACTGGAGTGTGCAAAATCTGCCGCAGCTCTGCAAAGAAACCAATCATCTTCCAGGTTTTACTGTCAAAGCATATTGGACAAGCTGATATTAGAAGCTGACTACCATGCACAGCTGCAACAGATACTGAGTGCTCCAGTTTTAGTAAATCTTCCCCATAGAGTCAGCAAATATGTGTGTGGTGTGGTGCCATGCTCGATTGTTATTAATTCTTGAATGGTAGAAGATTACACATGATGGCTAAATCAGTCATGTTTCTTGCAGATTTCCGGGTGTGTAAGAACACCTTTGGTATGATTATATACAGTAAATACTGTTTATCAGTATTGATAACTACACTAAGCAAGTGTTGCAAGATTAACTTCACAGCAGACACATCTCTGTTGCTCTTTGTACAGTTTATTGTGCCTTACAATTTTAATCTTCAGCTAATATTATAACACTTGCTACCATGGTTATGTAACTGCCGCTTAATGCACTGAAGAGTAGGCTGTAGGTATTGTACCAATCCTGGAGGAGTGATAAAAGTGTGCTTTTTACATACAGAGTTTATAAAAGTTGCGTGTCAGTGGATGTTCTGAAGAAGGTAATGTCCTAACAGTTTATTTGTAGTATAGATCGGTGGGCTACATGTGGTTCTCAGACATTGGAAAGGCAGCAATGGTGGTGCTCTTGCTGAATGCTAACTTACATTATTTTCAGTAAATCATTGTACATACAGACTTTAATATGTAAAAGAGCAATGTACAGCAAGAGTTTTCAAAGAATTTCCAAAGCTTTCAGCAAACTTCAAGCAGCTTTGTTAAAGTATTTAAAGCAAACTTTAATTTTTTTCAGCATGGGGATGTTAAACACAGATCTTTATGAGGGTGCTAGCTGTCACTTGAAACAAGCTGCCATCAGGCTTTAGCAGGATTTCAGCAAGCTTCAAGTAGTATTACTATAGCTTACTGAAGCTTACTAAAGCCTGCTAGCAACTCATGCAAAGTGACAATCAGCACTAGGATTTATGTTTAACCTCACCAAATTGGAGTGAAGATGAAGGTGGCTTTAATGAGAAATAGTTTGGGAAAACCAACTGAACAAGCATTTTTATACAAACAGATGTATGTATGTATAAGACCTAACAGTAATAATTTTGGTTAAACTTCTCTAATGTTATCCGTTTATAAAATATAAACAGTTATGTTGGTGAATGTGCATTGCAATGCAAGGCAACTGTGGCAATGTACTAACATGCACTGTGGTGCACTGCCAGATGTAGTACATGGCTATTTTTTGCTGCATTTTGATGTGTTAGCCAGCCTATGTTAATGCATGGCATAACAATCATTAACACCCTTGCCCTAATGGATCTCAATGGTGTTAATGGGCCCTACATTTTTCAGATATGATTCTCTTTATTTTCAAACCAGTATGAATATGTAAGTATTTACCACAGTTATCTTGCCATGCCAATACACACTATTACAGAAAATTATTTTGAATAATAATATTGGTGATAAATAAAGAAAGAGAGGGAGAGAGATATGTTTAAACAATTGCTTACTGGGCACTTAAACCCCTTTCCTGCCTAGGCCAATTTTCAGATTTCAGCGCTGTAACTCTTTGAATGACAATTGCGTGGTCATGCTACACTGTACCCATATGAAATTTTTATAATTTTTTTCACACAAATAGAGCTTTCTTTTGGTGGTATTTAATCACTGCTGTTTTTTTTTTTGTTTTTTGTTTTTTTGCTAAAAAAATTAAAAAAGACTGAAAATTAAAAAAAAAAAAACTGTTTCATTGTTTGTTATAAAATTTTGCAAACAGGTAATTTTTCTCCTTCATTAATGGGCACTGATGAGGTGGCACTGATAAGTGGAACTGATGGGCACTGATAGGTGGCACTTATGGGTGGCACTGATGGGTGGCACTGAAGGGCACTAATAGGTGGCACTGATGGGCACTGATTGGCAGCACTGATAGGCACTAATAGGTGGCACTGGTGGGCATTGATAGGTGACACTGGTGGGCACTGATAGGCAGCACTGATATGCACTGGTAGGTGGCACTAATGGGCACTGGCAGTTGGCACTGGTGGGCACTGTTTAGCAGCAGTGGGTGTTCGTGTGTGGGACCAATGTCCCTCTGACAGAAGCTGGTAATCAGCTTGAGGGAAAAAAGCTGATTACGATCTTCTGTTTACATTACGTGATCAGCTGTCATTGGCTGACAGCTGATCACGCTGTAAGGGGCCAGGATCAGCCCCTTACTCCAATCTGTGCTCAGTCGAGTCTTGTGGACTCGCTGATAACAGATCATACCGCGCGTGCCCTGCAGGGGAGCGCAGGCAGTACATGCTCAGGAGGTCTGGAATGGCAGTTGGAGTGGGCCGCGGGAGCTGCTGATACCGCCAGGTGGAATGTGACAGGAGTCCCCGTGTGGAGAAGGAAGCCAACTGAAGTCCTTCCTGAAGTGGGTAGAGCACAGAGTGGGCAGCCAGGACCAGAATTCAATATGTTTTGGAGCATGTACCACTGTTTTGGAGCATGTACCTCTGTGCTCCCATGTGTACCACATGGGAGCACAGAGGTGTTATTATTTGCTTGAGAAGGGAGCACATACGCCCCCATGTGGTACAGCGCATGCTCCGTAATGTGTTGCATGCTGGTCTTGGGTGCCCGCTCTGTGCTCCACCTGCTTCAGGAAGGACTTTGGCCGACTTCCTCTTCCACATGGGGACTCCTGTTACATTCCACCTGGCGGTACTAGCAGCTCCAGCGCTCCGCTCCAACTGGCTTTCTGGACCTACACTTATTGATGTGAATGTTGTTTACCTATTTATTGTAGGTAGCCCTGTTGTGGGGTCTATTAAAATACAACATCTTACTGCACTTAGAGATGCTTCTATGCTTTTGTTTTTGTCTGTGTATATTCAGAGTCTGCTAAACTCCACCAAGAATAATGCCCTAGTGCCTTGGACATTTTTGGACTTATCATGGACTTATACCTTATTAACTACTACTAACTACTAACTACTTATTAACTTGTTAACTACACTGCTTGCATATTAGGTATTATGACCGAGCCTCTGCGCCTATAACCTTCTTTTCTTGTTTGTATCCCTATTGCACTATGCATCCTCTTTCATATTCTTGCATCAATTAATGTAGCCCTTTATTGCCGTAAGCTGTCTATTGACCTCTTCTGCCAGCTTTGGTCATATATTAGGATGACAATACTGTGCAATGGAAATTATATCTTACATATAGGGGCTAAGGGGTTTGTGTGTTCTTTGCCTGGAGTTCCACATTTAGAAATTTGCAATTTATAAAAATGAATGCATATTCCTCTATTTGTGGAATATTTACTATACATTTTATTTTTCTGAAATACTTTGAAAAGACAAAATTTGGAGCTTCAAAAATTCAGAAGATGTTTTAATAGTGTTAAAATAAGGATAGATTATAAAAATGTCCCAGCAGTCCTAATTAAGACTAGATAATTAGACTGTGGGAGGCAGTGAATTTTTTTTACTGCTGAATGCATTCTATAAATATACAGATAAATTAGGCTGTTGCTGCTGTCTATAGTAAAATGTTTAAGTGTTCCATTTGCATTAACATGAGATGATAAAAATTTATTCAATCACAATTATTAACCAATTTAAAGGACTGAATAGTCACACTCAGTTTAGGCATGATGAATTCTTTACAGATATTCTGTAATATGTACCCATCTAGGTAATTTCAGTTAACTTGTCAGAAACAAGCAGAGCTTACATTAATTTCCTGGTATTTTGCTCGTTTTATGTTTCTGCCCTTTTCATCTCCCCATACTATATAAATAGAAGTCTCACACATTGTAACCATGCCCCTGATGATGCACTTTTGGTGACGAAACGTTGGGTGAAGTCTGGGACGTGTGATGCAGATTGTGGGTGGTGATGTGGCGGCCATCTTAGTGGTTTGAAACGCTGGACGTTTCTACATGCCTGTTTTACCTACATTAAATGTGAGTGGATCCATTTTTATCTTCAATTAATTTGTTTGTATCGATCATTGCGCAATGAGCATTCCTTTCTATTTTTATATATATGTGGATGCTGGAGTTTGCTGCAGTTGGTCTTTTCTGGATGTGGAGTGATTCCCTTACCCTTAATGGTCTTACATGTGGTGGAGCAGCTTTAACCACATGTGGAGTGGAACGGTGTTTGTAGGAAGGATCGATGGTGCCCCCATTCAGTATATTTAAAAGTGTATGCCCCATACACTGATGGTAAGAGTGAGTACTATTGGGTGATGGTGATGGTCTATCTTTCCTTCCATATATGAAGACACCTTAAAGGGACTTTATGCTGATGGATCAAATGTTTTTTGATGAATTTTATTATTGATTTTTATTTTTAAGTGCTACACTTCCTTTTCCATTTCTTTCAATTGTACCAAGCAGAGCACAGCTGACATAATACCCTTGGTCCATGAAACTTTCCTAAACAAGCTTCAATTTGATTTTGATCATTTTCATTTCTAGGCCTTGTGGGAAGCAAGTTGCAGTGAGTTGCCATTCACTTAGAATAGCACCCCAATGCAAAAGTACAGTAGGTGCTGCTAGACCCATACTGCAGCACACCACAATACAAATGCCCCTAATGTAACACATGGCAATAAGCAAAATACCATAATAGGATGGAAAGTTACAAAGGCAGCCTATAAGAGACATAACAATATTTATGTATATGTGGTAAAATAGATTTATATGAATATATAGCTTATCAGCTCACCAACTGACAATGTAAGTAATCTCAGCTTTGCACAAAAAATATGAGTTTAGATTAAGAAATAGGGCACCTAGGAACATTAAAAACAGTCATCAAGTACCCTTACAGTTTATCAAATGTGTGCAACATTTAAAAATATGATCCTTTGAATATACTTCATAGGTAAGTTACAAGTACCAACTTAGTGTGAGTAACTGTCAGGATACACTGAGGTTGAAATGCTACTGGCTATAAAAATCAATGTTACTATCATGACAATATGTGAATCTCCTTTGCATTACATAAGAAGTGAACTTTTAGGTTGCATGTCTTAACACCACCACCCCTAGTTCACCCTGATCATTACATGGAACCACAGATGTAGGCCTAATCTGCAGTAAGCTGACAAGTATAAATAATTAATATTTTCCACAGCCTTCTGTCCCCAAAATACTGCACCAGCATCTTCAATAGACAACAAAGAGTTGTTTAACTTCTTTGGAATAAGATTTTGATTTAAAAAATTTGAGAAAATATGGTCTCCCTGGATTACATATTTCTTTTCTCCGAAGTTTGATAGATCCCTATTGCATTTGTGATATACTCCTAAAAATTCTTATACATATATACATCAAATCTTCTCCTCTTGATATTTCCTTTCTATTTCCCCCTCCATGTTGTTGATTTGTATTTTTAATCTTAGTACAGATACTTTTATATCATACTAATACGATTATATGAATTATTATTCTTATGAATGTTCTCCTTTCCCTTAAAGTATTTCCTTGTACTTTACTATTTTGCCTTTCTTATGACATGTATACAATATTTTAAATTTTATTCTTCTATGCTTAAACACTATTATAAAAAAAAGACGCATGTGCATAGTCATCTTTATAAGATGCACATGCATAGTACTGTAAGATGAAGATGCACTGTGAAGCAGTGGGTGTGTTAACAGGCCCAACCCTTAGCTTACCATCAATTTTTATCTGAGGTCAATAAGTTCATTTTTTTGTGAAAAAGTGTTGAGTTAAGGTACATTGTCTTAACGTTCATTTATCCTTTAAATATAATGAATCTAATGTCCTAGTTGTCTAAATCACCATAATGTTAATCATTGCATCTCTTTAGGTCTAATGGTACCCATATACAGAAAAAAAACCTTTGTTTCTATATCTGCCTTTCTATTACAGTACATGTAATAAAAAGGCATTTTGAGTAATTTTGCATTGTTTTAAAAGTTATTGATACTGCAAATCAGTGGCATATCTTTCTCTGCATGCAACCACATGCGTACATTGCATGCAGTTGCAGGGCTGCTGTGCTGTGGCCCCTTTAACTTGAATGGATTACATTTTTGCTGCGGCCGCCAAAAAAAGCATAGCAACCATGGCATTTCCTCGTTTGATTTTGGTGGCTGGGGTGTGGGGGGGGCTGTAAAACTGCAGCTCAGCTGCATGTTTGTACTGCCTCCTGGCTGCCCATGCGAAAGATCCCTCATTCTCAACTTTGTTGAAACTTTAAACTGTTAAAATTTATATTTTCCATAAAAAACAACAAAATATATCTTCTGACCTTTTGTAGAAAGGCCTATAAGTCTTCATCCTCTTTTCTTAATTATTGGTTCAACACCTTTCTATCACCATCCATAACAGATACAAACTTAACAATGATTGAAGAGAAACTCGCTAACCTAATTAAAGCAGAACTATAGACAGCTTTTACATCCATAGAAGATTATAGTAGATACTGTCTTAATTGGCATAAATGTAAGCAAATGTATCTGTTTATTAGATAAACATAATAAAATTATGTCATGAATGATCTTCTAACATGCAGTACTTGATTTATTTTAGTGCCTTGCCACACAGCAGAGACAATAAAGCCTTCATTCATGGCTTTTTGACTGAGAGCCAGGCAGCAAGAAAGAGAATTATTGAATTCCTAAGCAACTAAAATTTGCATTTAATCTGCATTTTTGAAGGTTAATATATAAGGCATTTGGCATAGTTGCAAACAGATGAGTAAAACTATCATTTAGACAACCACTTCACTCCTGTTGGTGCTGGTGAACAAATTTAGCTCCAGAGTTGGCTCAGATAAAAATGGGAGTCCCTGTCAAAGCTGGATGTCATTAATAAAGAAACTTTTATTTTCTCAATAAACAAATTGATTTTCTGTAAGAACAGAAAACCTAGGAAATATCTCAGACAAAAAAATCCAATACACTGTGGTTTTATTTCCATTGCTTTGTTTGATTTTCTATGTGAACCTGCAATGTTAGCTACAGGTCATAGGGATATCTTCATTATATTGTTAGTTCAAGGACAAACATTACCAAAATATAGATTTTCACTTGAACATGAACCATTCATAAAATAGTATTAGCTACAAGTTTGGATTTAAAATACAACAGTTATCTGATACTCTCTTTTGTCCTCCATTATCCACTGTATCTGGTTACTTTTTTTTCTTTGAACATCTTGGACCTATCTTTTTCAGGTCATCATAGTTTTAATTCTGGCTATCTGGCTGATTTAAAAACATGTTGCCAACTGATGAATTATGTGCAAGGGAAAAATATATATATGATTTTTCTTTTTTAACCACTTCAGCTTCCGGAAGGTTTAACCCCCTTCCTGACCAGGCCATTTTTTGCAATACTGTATTGTGTTGCTTTAACTGATCACTTCAAGGTCATACGACACTGTACCCAAATAAAATTGATGTCCTTTTTTCCCCATAAATAGAGCTTTCTTTTGATGGTCTTTGATCACCTCTGCAGTTTTAATTTTTTGCTCTATAAACATAAAAACCTGACAATTTTGAAAAAAAAACCAAAACAATATTATTTACTCTCTGCTATAAAACAGACCCAATAATTTTTTTTAAAAAAACAATTTAGGTCAATATGTATTCTGCTATATATTTTTGTAAAATAAATCCCAATAAGCGTATATTGATTGGTTTGCGCAAAAGTTATATATATATATTTTTTTTATTTAATAAAGTGTTTTTTTTTCCTCAAAAAATTGTGTTGGAAAAACTGCTGCGCAAAAACGTGTGAAGTAAAAAAAATTGCAATGACCGCTATTTTATTCTCTGTTAAAAAAAATATATATATAATGTTTGGGGGTTCTAAGCAATTTTCTATCAAAAAATAATGATTTTTACTTGTAAACAACAAATGTCAGAAAAAGGCTGGGTCCTTAAGTGGTTAACCACTTGACGACCGCCTCACGCCGATGTACGTCGGCAAAGTGGCACGGACAGGCAAAATCACGTACAGGGTACGTGATTTGCCTTCCGCGGGTGGGGGGTCCGATCGGACCCCCCCCCGGTGCCCGAGGCGGTCGTCTTTTGTCCAGCGGCGATCGGTGATGAGGGGGAGACCATCCGTTCGTGGCCCCCCCCTCGCGATCGCCGCCGGCCAATGAAAACACTCCTTTGCTGCTGTATGCTAAACAGCAGCAAAGGAAGTGATGTCATCTCCCCTCGGGTCGGTATTTTCCGTTCCGGCCCGAGGAGAGAAGACATCTATGTGAGTGCACCAACACACACACAGTAGAACATGCCAGGCACACAAAACACCCCGATCGCCCCCCGATCCCCCCCCAATCACCCCCCCCCCTGTCACAAACTGACACCAGCAGTTTTTTTTTTTTTTCTGATTACTGCATAGTGTCAGTTTGTGACAGTTACAGTGTTGGGACAGTGAGTATTACCCCCCTTTAGGTCTAGGGTACCCCCCTAACCCCCCCTAATAAAGTTTTAACCCCTTGATCACCCCCTGTCACCAGTGTCACTAAGCGATCATTTTTCTGATCGCTGTATTAGTGTCGCTGGTGACGCTAGTTAGTGAGGTAAATATTTAGGTTCGCCGTCAGCGTTTTATAGCGTCAGGGACCCACATATACTACCTAATAAATGTTTTAACCCCTTGATTGCCCCCTAGTTAACCCTTTCACCACTGATCACCGTATAAGTGTTACGGGTGACGCTGGTTAGTTCGTTTATTTTTTATAGTGTCAGGGCACCCGCCGTTTATTACCGAATAAAGGTTTAGCCCCCTGATCGCCCGGCGGTGATATGAGTCGCCCCAGGCAGCGTCAGATTAGCGCCAGTACCGCTAACACCCACGCATGCAGCATACGCCTCCCTTAGTGGTATAGTATCTGATCGGATCAATATCTGATCAGATCTATACTAGCGTCCCCAGCAGTTTAGGGTTCCCAAAAACGCAGTGTTAGCGGGATCAGCCCAGATACCTGCTAGCACCTGCGTTTTGTGCCTCCGCCCAGCCCACCCAAGTGCAGTATCGATCGATCACTGTCACTTACAAAACACTAAACGCATAACTGCAGCGTTCGCAGAGTCAGGCCTGATCCCTGCGATCGCTAACAGTTTTTTTGGTAGCATTTTGGTGAACTGGCAAGCACCAGCCCCAGGCGTCAGGTTAGCGCCAGTACCGCTAACACCCACGCACGCAGCATACGCCTCCCTTAGTGGTATAGTATCTGAACGGATCAATATCTGATCCGATCAGATCTATACTAGCGTCCCCAGCAGTTTAGGGTTCCCAAAAACGCAGTGTTAGCGGAATCAGCCCAGATACCTGCTAGCACCTGCGTTTTGCCCCTCCGCCCGGCCCAGCCCAGCCCACCCAAGTACAGTATCGATCGATCACTGACACTTACACAACACAATAAACGCATAACTGCAGCGTTCGCAGAGTCAGGCCTGATCCCTGCGATCGCTAACAGTTTTTTTGTAGCGTTTTGGTGAACTGGCAAGCACCAGCCCCAGGCAGCGTCAGATTAGCGCCAGTACCGCTAACACCCACGCACGCACCGTACACCTCCCTTAGTGGTATAGTATCTGATCGCATCAATATCTGATCCGATCAGATCTATACTAGCGTCACCAGCAGTTTAGGGTTCCCAAAAACGCAGTGTTAGCGGGATCAGCCCAGATACCTGCTAGCACCTGCGTTTTGCCCCTCCGCCCGGCCCGGCCCAGCCCACCCAAGTGCAGTATCGATCGATCACTGACACTTACAAAACACTAAACGCATAACTGCAGCGTTCGCAGAGTCAGGCCTGATCCCTGCGATCGCTAACGTTTTTTGGTAGCGTTTTGGTGAACTGGCAAGCGCCAGCGGCCTAGTACACCCCGGTCGTAGTCAAACCAGCACTGCAGTAACACGTGGTGACGTGGCGAGTCCCATAAGTGCAGTTGAAGCTGGTGAGGTGGCAAGCACAAGTAGTGTCCCGCTGCCACCAAAAAGACAAACACAGGCCCATCGTGCCCATAGTGCCCTTCCTGCTGCATTCGCCAATCCTAATTGGGAACCCACCGCTTCTGCAGCGCCCGTACTTCCCCCATTCACATCCCCAACCAAATGCAGTCGGCTGCATGAGAGGCATTTTTATGTCCTCCCGAGTACCCCTACCCAACGAACCCCCCAAAAAAGATGTCGTGTCTGCAGCAAGCGCGGATATAGGCGTGACACCCGCTATTATTGTCCCTCCTGTCCTGACAATCCTGGTCTTTGCATTGGTGAATGTTTTGAACGCTACCATTCACTAGTTGAGTATTAGCGTAGGGTACAGCATTGCACAGACTAGGAACACTTTCACAGGGTCTCCCAAGATGCCATTGCATTTTGAGAGACCCGAACCTGGAACCGGTTACCGTTATAAAAGTTAGTTACAAAAAAAGTGTAAAAAAAAAAAAAAATATGAAATAAAAAAAAATAGTTGTTGTTTTATTGTTCTCTCTCTCTCTATTCTCTCTCTCTATTCTGCTCTTTTTTACTGTATTCTATTCTGCAATGTTTTATTGTTATTGTTATTATGTTTTATCATGTTTGTTTTTCAGGTGTGTAATTATTTACACTTTACTGTGCTTTATTGTTAACCATTGTTAACCATTTTTTTGTCTTCAGGTACGCCATTCACGACTTTGAGTGGTTATACCAGAATGATGCCTGCAGGTTTAGGTATCATCTTGGTATCATTCTTTTCAGCCAGCGGTCGGCTTTCATGTAAAAGCAATCCTAGCGGCTAATTAGCCTCTAGACTGCTTTTACAAGCCGTGGGAGGGAATGCCCCCCCCCCCCACCGTCTTCCGTGTTTTTCTCTGGCTCTCCTGTCTCAACAGGGAACCTGAGAATGCAGCCGGTGATTCAGCCAGCTGACCATAGAGCTGATCAGAGACCAGAGTGGCTCCAAACATCTCTATGGCCTAAGAAACCGGAAGCTACGAGTATTTAATGACTTAGATTTCGCCGGATGTAAATAGCGCCATTGGGAAATTGGGGAAGCATTTTATCACACCGATCTTGGTGTGGTCAGATGCTTTGAGGGCAGAGGAGAGATCTAGGGTCTAATAGACCACAATTTTTTCAAAAAAGAGTACCTGTCACTACCTATTGCTATCATAGGGGATATTTACATTCCCCGAGATAACAATAAAAATGATTAAAAAAAAAAATATGAAAGGAACAGTTTAAAAGTAAGATTAAAAAAGCAAAAAAATAATAAAGAAAAAAAAAACAAAAAAAAAAAACACCCCTGTCGCCCCCTGCTCTCGCGCTAAGGCGAACACAAGCGGCGGTCTGTCGTCAAACATAAACAGCAATTGCACCATGCATGTGAGGTATCACCGCGAAAGCCAGATCGAGTGCAGTAATTTTTCCAGTAGACCTCCTCTGTAAATCTAAAGTGGTAACCTGTAAAGGCTTTTGAAGGCTTTTAAACATGTATTTATTTTGTTGCCACTGCACGTTTGTGCGCAATTTTAAAGCATGTCATGTTTGGTATCCATGTACTCGGCCTAAGATCATCTTTTTTATTTCATCAAACATTTGGGCAATATAGCGTGTTTTAGTGCATTAAAATTTTAAAAAGTGTGTTTTTTCCCCAAAAAATGCGTTTGAAAAATCGCTGCGCAATTACTGTGTGAAAAAAAAAAATGAAACACCCACCATTTTAATCTGTAGGGCATTTGCTTTAAAAAAATATATAATGTTTGGGGGTTCAAAGTAATTTTTTTGCAAAAAAAAAAAACTTTTTCATGTAAACAATAAGTGTCAGAAAGGGCTTTGTCTTCAAGTGGTTAGAAGAGTGGGTGATGTGTGAAATAAGCTTCTAAATGTTGTGCATAAAATGCCAGGACAGTTCAAAACCCCCCCAAATGACCCCATTTTGGAAAGTAGACACCCCAAGCTATTTGCTGAGAGGCATGTCGAGTCCATGGAATATTTTATATTGCGACACAAGTTGCGGGAAAGAGACAATTTTTTTTTTTTTTTGCACAAAGTTGTCACTAAATGATATATTGCTCAAACATGCCATGGAAATATGTGAAATTACACCCCAAAATACATTCTGCTGCTTCTCCTGAGTACGGGGATACCACATGTGTGAGACTTTTTGGGAGCCTAGCCGCGTACGGGACCCCGAAAACCAAGCACCGCCTTCAGGCTTTCTAAGGGCGTGAATTTTTGATTTCACTCTTCACTGCCTATCACAGTTTCGGAGGCCATGGAATGCCCAGGTGGCACAAAACCCCCCCAAATGACCCCATTTTGGAAAGTAGACACCCCAAGCTATTTGCTGAGAGGTATAGTGAGTATTTTGCAGACCTCACTTTTTGTCACAAAGTTTTGAAAATTGAAAAAAGAAAAAAAAAAAATGTTTTTTCTTGTCTTTCTTCATTTTCAAAAACAAATGAGAGCTGCAAAATACTCACCATGCCTTTCAGCAAATAGCTTGGGGCGTCTACTTTCCAAAATGGGGTCATTTGGGGGGGTTTTGTGCCACCTGGGCATTCCATGGCCTCCGAAACTGTGATAGGCAGTAAAGAGTGAAATCAAAAATTTTCACCCTTAGAAATCCTGAAGGCAGTGATTGGTTTTCGGGGTCCAGTACGCGGCTAGGCTCCCAAAAAGTCCCACACATGTGGTATCCCCATACTCAGGAGAAGCAGCTAAATGTATTTTGGGGTGCAATTCCACATATGCCCATGGCCTGTGTGAGCAATATATCATTTAGTGACAACTTTATGAAAAAAAAAAAAAAAAAAAAAAAAAGTGTCACTTTCCCGCAACTTGTGTCAAAATATAAAATATTCCATGGACTCAATATGCCTCTCAGCAAATAGCTTGGGGTGTCTACTTTCCAAAATGGGGTCATTTTGGGGGGTTTTGTGCCACCTGGGCATTCCATGGCCTCCGAAACTGTGATAGGCAGTGAAGAGTGAAAGCAAAAATTTACACCCTTAGAAATCCTGAAGGCGGTGATTGGTTTTCGGGGCCCCGTACGCGGCTAGGCTCCCAAAAAGTCCCACACATGTGGTATCCCCATACTCAGGAGAAGCAGCTAAATGTATTTTGGGGTGCAATTCCACATAGGCCCATGGCCTGTGTGAGCAATATATCATTTAGTGACGACTTTTTGTAAATATTTTTTTTTTTTTTTTTTTTTGTCATTTTTCAATCACTTGGGACAAAAAAAATAAATATTCAATGGGTTCAACATGCCTCTCAGCAATTTCCTTGGGGTGTCTACTTTCCAAAATGGGGTCATTTGGGGGGGTTTTGTACTGCCCTGCCATTTTAGCACCTCAAGAAATGACATAGGCAGTCATAAACTAAAAGCTGTGTAAATTCCAGAAAATGTACCCTAGTTTGTAGACGCTATAACTTTTGCGCAAACCAATAAATATACGCTTATTGACATTTTTTTTACCAAAGACATGTGGCCGAATACATTTTGGCCTAAATGTATGACTAAAATTTAGTTTATTGGATTTTTTTTATAACAAAAAGTAGAAAATATCATTTTTTTTCAAAATTTTCGGTCTTTTTCCGTTTATAGCGCAAAAAATAAAAACCGCAGAGGTGATCAAATACCATCAAAAGAAAGCTCTATTTGTGGGAAGAAAAGGACGCAAATTTCGTTTGGGTACAGCATTGCATGACCGCGCAATTAGCAGTTAAAGCGACGCAGTGCCAAATTGGAAAAAGACCTCTGGTCCTTAGGCAGCATAATGGTCCGGGGCTCAAGTGGTTAATGGTTGACCTACCTGGGTTCCCTTTAGACCACAGTTTTATTCTGTATAGTTCATTCAGATGCTTTCCAGTTATGTACTCTGTAAGTCAGTTTCAGTGTGTAAGACTATGCAATATATATTACACAGGACACTTGATTGTTGATGTTTAACAAGGCTTTATTGTAATTGTATTTTATTACTAAAACAATGCAAACAATAAAAATAATCTTAAAAGAAAATAAACGCCCAAACACTGACTTTTTATGAGAAAATCTGATATTCCTGATATGTGCTGCTGTACCACGTACTTATGTTAAAAAATATCCTCTATGCATTGCTTCCTCTGTGTGATATACCTGGTGGACATGCCAACCATATGCAAATATGTGGCCCCACTGGACTGGGCTTTTTTCTGTGGGGCAGAATATTTGCATATATCCCTTGTGGCACGCTCCCAGCACAGAGACCGGGGTCTCACTGAGAGCCCCAGGCCCTGTTCTACCGATCGGGACTCGAAACACGGAATGGCCAATCATTGTAATAGCCTCTGACTGGCTATTACAGCAATCAATTACTGAAGCTTGCCCCCATGTTTTCTGTCTCTGTGAATGGAAAAGAGAGATACATTGTATCATTCTTTGTCCTTGCAGAGATAAAAAACTTGTGTGAAGAAAAAAAATAATAGTAATTAAAAAAAAACCCAGATCAAGGTTTAATCTAGGTCAGTGTCAGGGTTTGTGTTTGGGTCAAGGTCAGGGTCAAAGGTCAAGGTCAATATTTTTTGGACAAGATTTTTTTATTTTTAGTATAGTATCAGTGTCTGTTAGGATTGGTGTCAGTGTGTTTTAGGTAGGATTAAAAAAAAAAGAAAAATGCACACTATTATTTCTGGGCTGTACTATGGGTACAAACAACAACTAACATACACATATGTGGTATTGCTGGGATTGTCAAGAGAATTTATTTTGGGTTTTACTTTGGTGGTAGGTTGTGATAGTAGCAAGAAATATACAGTTACATTTAAATTTTTTTTTTTTACTATTTTTCCTTTAATAATAAAAAAAAAAATCAGGAGCTATCCATTACCATTTACCACCAAATGAAAGCTCAATTTGTCCTGAAAAAAACCTATGTACAATCCACCTAAATGCACAAAGTAGTTGTGGTGATACGTACGGTTTTACTAACACATCAAAATTGCAAAATTGTGCTTACACGTTATTTAGATTTGTTTTACCCTTAGGTGTGAAGGGGTTAAACTGACCAGGCTAGGCATGGAAGCTCCTTCATCCCAGCATGGTGAATTTTCTGGCTGTACTGGGAGCACAGCTTGTCTGTCCATCGATGGTCAGACTTGTGCAGACATGCCCCCCCCCCCTGCGCAGCCAGTCATTGAGAAGATAAGGGTACTGCTGTTTCTCTGTCTCTTGCTGACAAGCCCCTGTGCAGTCTCCAAGTTAAATTACATTCAATGGCAGTCAACCTGGAAAACTGAGGAAAACATCTGAGTACAGGGCATCATGGAGCACCCTGTACTGACATACAATGATGCAGAGAACAGTGCAGATGTTGTCAGGGACACTCACTGCATTATTTAGGATCACAGTACCATCCTAAAGACATCCAAAAAAGGCAAGTATTAAAATCATAAAATGCTGCTGGGGGGTAGTGCTGGAGAGGAGAGCCTGGAGTTGGATTTTAGGTAAATTAAGTAAATAAAGCTATCAATGTTAGCATAATGATTTGTTTCAGTTGATATCTGGTACCTTTCACAGTAGATAACAATGTTGACAATGTTTTTTTTTATGGCAAGATAAGTTGTTATAGCCTTCAACATCACTGCCATATTTAGCAAACATCATTCAAAATGATATTCTAAATTAAAATACTTCTAGGTTGTTGCTCACTGGTTTCACACATTGCATTTGTAACCCTATTCTTACATTTATCCACATAATGTGATTTTGGTAAATATACAATCTTCACTTCATATGACATAACATATTAAACTTTTATATCCCATGTATAGTGTTCTTCTATCATTCTCTACTGTAGATATATAGGGTTGAGTGTGTGCACACACACACACACATACACTTACAGATATACATTGTATTCATATACCAATATACCATTCCAAATGACATTGGAATAGAGCCTTTGATCTACATTATATCACTATGGGAGCAGATAAAAAGTGGGCATTTTTTGAAGAAGCTCGATATAAGAAAGCCTGAACAAAAACTGATACTGAAAATGTCTTTACATGAACATGAATTCATAAAAAAATACACTCATGTTGTTAAAATTAGCTTTCCCCATCATGTAGATAAAACTGTGAAAAGCAATGATAAAAATATAATATACAAAAAATATCTGTATAACACAGCCATAACTATCCATTACTAAAGATGTTAAAAATGAAATGTTAAAAGAAAATGCCAGTCTTGTGCAGTGATAGAGCACAGCAGGACAGGCTCCGCTGCTAGAATTTTTAAACACAAACACATAGGTATCTGAGAGAAAGTTATAAGGTTAATCAAAAAATCTAGAAAGAAATAAAATGTTATAACAGACCATGTCAAGGAGCTCAACTAAAAAAAGTTATTATATGAATATACATTGGTAGAAATGGTCATTTAGTGGGGATGAAATAACCATTTTAGATGACCATCTGAATGTGAACATGCAAACATCAGATCAAAATAGATAGAGGCTGAATTATTAAAGGAGCTGAGAATATGCACAATACATTGTATTGGATATATCTTTCACTTATCCAATCATGTGAATAGACAATTCCTGTTTACTTATTTAATTTGCATATGATTGGATAGTTGAAGTAAATATTCACCCAACTGTGGAATATGCCTGGGCAATGTGCATCAGCACAGCAGCTTATAGTATTCTTTGAGAAAGCATGTGGCAGGGTAATTTACAGGCAAGAGATTGTGGTAGACAAGAGCATTATTAGCCCATAACATAAAGTGCCTATACAAGGACCTTTATATCAATATTGCAAGCTATTTTCATGAATGCTAGCAATTACAATAATTTACTTTCCAAGTTTACATGAGATTGAGTGGTTGGGCTTACATCTATGTTAACAAACTTTGCTGGAGTTCTTTAAAATTGCAGTCTCAAGACACATTTTCTTATGTGCTTGCATGTGTACACAGATCTCTTCACCCAAAAATCCTTTTATGGAATAATATCTGTTACAATGACTGATTAATAGATATTAAAAAAAAATCCTTAGCTACTTTTGTTTCTATTTGGGGTTATTCCCTTTTTTTTTAGTTTGCAACTTTTAGCTTGCAGGCATTAGATCATCTCAGGCAATCATTGCTTACAGTCCATTCATGCCTTTTTGTAGCACCTCAGTGTATTTTTTCTAAAAACACTGTGCACCCAAACACTGCACACCATCTTTCCAGATGCACCACACTCCCCTGGGATATCCCATATGCTTAATCTATAAAATATATGCTTGATGTATAAAATAGCAGAGCTATAGCCCTTAGAATTGGTAAAAATTGGCCAGGAGCAGGTTAGTGTGTAAATATGACCAGATAGAATAGGCTAAAATGTGGAAGACAAAAACATACAAAGAAGGTGTTTTTCTACTCTATAAATTCAAGTATATCATTTCAGATACAATTAGAAGACACGAAAATTTACCAGCAGCATGGCAGTTTTGTAAGTGAATCGAAAAGAGAAGAGGATTTAGACATAGGGCAGCTGTGTTGTCAAACTGAAATAAAGTGTACTGTCCCAGAGACTGATAGATTTATGTATCCAGTTATTATAGTCCAAATTGTGCAGACACAAACAAGACAGGTTTGTTTGCTGCAATAAAAATTACAGTAAAGTATATGAAAAACATTTGTGAAAAACAATTATGCAGAGGCAGAACTGTATGTTAGCTGCTCAAATAGGCCATAACATGTGAACATAAGTCTTTTTTGTTTTTTATTTTGGTCATAAAAATTGCTACGAAAATATGTCAGTCTTAGTGTACCCAAGGGCCACAACCTGGAAGGTGTTCCGCAGTGAAATCCACTACTCTTTTCTTGGGTGTGCTGATAAATTTCAGCCAGCTCCTTGGACTTTGTACCTCAGGCCACAGAACACCTTTGGCCACATTGGTAACTCTGGAATCACATTTTCAAAACAATAAGAGGTAGACTCAAGAAAACAAGAACAGGGTCAAATATTGAGATTGAAGGAACAGGGAGTTCACATTCAAAAAAGAATTAGAGCATCAGCCTTTTTAAATTTGGGGAGGAATTTTTTTTTGGGGGGGGGAAGAAGGAAGAGGGGTGCCAGGAGGTGGAAATGTTAGCAGGAGAAACTGATAAAATAAAAGTGAAACATATTTAAATTACTTTATGTTATCTAGTTTTTAAATAAAATTGGCCCCTGTTATACTGCGCCCTAAGAATGCTGCTTACATACTGTCCAGTTATTAAAAAACATGTGTGGCTATTGTCTCTCAGATAATACACTCTAATTTACAGAAAAATAAAACCCACCTTTTCTTTTTCTATTTACTGCTTATTTATTAAGAGCTCCCTTGTATGCTTATTCAAGCACTCACCTAATGTCCTGATGCTGGCCAATTTAAACCAAACACATGCCACAAGTCTTTATTTTATTAATATTAGAATAATTTGGCATGGTTTCATGGCTGGGAGTTCAGGGAATGTGGGGTTGTGGTTTTAAATGTTTTAGTGCACTCTGTTTTAACATTTTATTTTACTTTGAAAACTGTTTTGCCACTGACCGATTTGTATGAAGTTTAAAGTTTTAGCTTGTGGCTCTCACTTCCACCAATCAAATCATGCTTATACTGCTTGATAGAAAAATCACAGCCTAAACCACTTATCGTCTTTTTTCCAAAAAGCCAAAAAAAACAAGCAATAATATCAAAGTTAAAAAATCAATTACACATCCAAACTATGTGATGCCAGAAAATTATGTTGCTGATGCTGTCCATGGAGGTCGATCACACTGTTGTTTGACATTACAAACAGCTTAAAGACATCTCCCTAGTATGTAATTTAATGGATAAGTATTTTTTTTGTCACCCTTGAAATGGCATTAAAAGGCCTCTTTTCCTACTGTATGGTGTTTTTGTTAAATGTACTTTGCTTTGCTTTGCAGTTGCAATACAACTTAATTCAATGCAAGAGGAGTAAGAGGGCTCTGCTCATTAGAGCTTGTAATCTAAGAGGAAGGGTCAAGTGATACAAAAGTTTATAACTATGGGGCATGAGCTGATGGAGAAAGTAAAAAGACAATGTATTAGTTGGAAGCAGGATATGCTTCACTAAAGATATGAGTATTCATGGATTGCTTAAAGGTGGATAGAGTGTAAGATAATCGGATAGATTGAGGTAAGGAGTTCCAGAGGATGGGAGAGGCTCTAGAGAAGTCCTAGAGGTGAGCATGGGAGGAGGTAATGAGAGAGCTAGAGAGCATGAGGTCTTGTGAGGACCAAGGGGAGTCATTTCATTGGCATTTTGAGGCAAGAATAGTGATGTAGGTGGGGGCAGAGTTGTGGATGACTTTGTAAGCTTTTTTTATTTTAGTATTTTTAATTTTGTTTGGCGAGTGGAAGCCAATGAAAGGATTGATGGAGAGGAGTAACAGACAAAGAGTTGTTGGTAAGGTGGATGAGTCTGGCAGTAGCATTCATGATGGACTGAAGGGGGATAGCCTATGTAAATGTAAGACAATGGAGAGGGAGTTGCTGTAATCGAGTCGGGAGATAACCGGGAAGTTAATTAGAAGCTTTGCAGAGTCGGTTTAAAAGAGGCATATTTTGGAGACGTTGCGGAAGTTGAAGCGGCATGATTTGGACAGTGATAGGATGTGAGACCGAAAGGAGAGTATTTACTATCCAAGGGAGAGATCTACCACATCTGAGCATCTGTAGAATTGTACATGTACATGGAAATTGAAAGGAAAGATCCATGTAAGTCATTTATTAACAACTTGCTGTGCTGCTGACACAAGTCCATTTGTCACTCTCCAGTCACTCTGACTAAAAGCCAGTTCTGTTAAAAATTGATGTACCATTTATAATTGCTACACAAGGTCCTCCATAATTTAACATTATTAAAATTACATTTCTTTTTCAATCTGCAGCCAACATGATCCCTATAACTGTCAAAAATTAGAACTTCTCCTTCTTGCATCAATAGCAGAAGTTTGTAAGCAGAATTTGACACAATCATCACCTCATTGTTTTGTAATTAGCTCCCTGTCTTGGTCAAAAGACTGCACATAGCCTGAGGTCAAATTATAGGAAACCTGGTTCATGAATAGGGGCATACTCAGCAATCTGCTTTGGTTTGCTACAATTATGTAATTATGAATTATGTAATCGCGTAATTACAAATAAATAATCTTTCTTCATAAATTTAGGCCAAAATGTATACTGCTGCATTTCTTTGGCAAAAAACCCAAATCACTGTATATTATTTAGTCTGCAGGAAAGTTATAGAGTCCACAAACTATTGTATATACAGTATATCTGAAAATTGATCAATTCCAATGTACTGACACCCAACATCTCATTTCTTGAGGCCCGAAAATGCCAGGACAGTACAAATATTCCCCAAATGAACCCTGTTTGGAACGTAGACAATTCAGTGTATTAAGTAAGAGACATGGCAAGTTTTTTGTAGTTTTTTTTTAAATATCTAAATCTTTTAGAAAATTAAGAAATTGAAAAAAAGTTGTTGTGCAATACAGTCTCATCATGTAACTTATGTGGTAATGATTGTGGACACTGACTGGTAACAGTATATAAAAAAAAAATAGAATTTAGATTTTTTTGTAATTTTTTTCTTTTTTATTACATTTGTTTTCTTTTTTTACATACAGTGACCAGAGCAATACAGTGTTACCGTAGTAAACACTGTACTACTCTGGGGAGGTGATCAGGATTTTTTTTTAACACAATATGATTGCTTATAGGTGTGAATTTTACAGTTATATACAACCATTTTTTTTTAATGAAAACTATTAATTCAGTGTTTACTATTGTGATTAGCTGTGATTGGCCACAGGTAATCATGTGGTACAGATGGGCTGTAATTGGCCCTGTCTGTACCATGTGATCACTGTGACCAATCACAGAGCTAATCCCAATAGTACACAATAAAAGGCATGTATCAAAGCCTTTCATTGTGTAGAGTTGTGATTGACCCCAGTAATCATGTGGTCCAGGCCCATTGGGTGCTTGCGAGGCACCCAAATGACATCTTCCCAGGATAACAGGGCTCCTGCTTGGCCATCATATTACAATATGCCAGGGAGGAGGGGATTAAGTCAGAGATTGCTAGGCCACTAGCATTTTGTAAGGAGGTCAGAAATAAAAACTACTTAATGTATCTTATGACAGGCTAGTGTGCCAACTACTGTGACTGCATTCCCTGAATACATTTAATTGCTGAATTTTCAACTGTGACTGGAATTTACCTTTAACAATTGATCACTTTCTCTATTAATTGGTACCTTTAGGCATGCATTATTTGAATTGTTCTTGCTATACCTGTCTAATATTGAAAATTCCTTTAAATAAAACATTTGATCTATTATTAAATACTTCTTAGTCAAAAACTATTTTTCAAATGAGCTTTCCAATAATCTCCTTTACACTAGTACATAGGTTGAGAGGGGGCCAGCAGCATTACGAGGTACTCAGATTGCACTGCAATTGCATAGTGCCATCAGCTAAGTATTCAAAACTTCCTTAGAAAAGGGGAGATCACAGGGAAGACCTCATCAGTATGCTGCTGCTACTTCATTATCCAATCAGCAGACTGGAGGTATGGAGGTTACAAATGTGGCAACTTTATTTGCCATTTTTCCCTGGAGTCATCCATCAAATTTGTGATTACATTACCTCATTCAGGGTGGGTAAACATGGAGAATGCCTTCAGCTTCAATCAGGACATTACGTTCTAATTCCTTATATATTTTTCAGTATTTCTAGTATAACATGTTGATAATGTGTCATGCAATCCTAATGCAATCACTAAAATAATACAAGAACACAATAACCAACATTGCCCCATCATGGCCTAAGACCAAGCTGAGCATTTAGGATTGTCATATATCACCTAGTTTTGATTTGGATGGGGAATTTCCATCTTTCTTTAATTCTTGTACAGTTTATGATTTTTAGTAGCAGATGGAGTCTAAAGGAAATTTCTTTACCAATACAGTATGTCAGTTGGCTGTGCTGAAAATAAAACTTTTTTGAGTTACAGCAGTTGTTGTTATTGTGAAGCGATTATTTAAGCAATCTGGGGGATACCATTATGGAAATTCAACTTGCTCCTCTCCCTCCCCCACAGAGAATGAAGACATCAAATGCAGAATAGGGATGGGCTTTATGTTCGGATCGAACATGAGTTCGACTTGAACATTGGCTGTTCGCCGAACAGCGAACAATTTGGGGTGTTCGCGGCAAATTTGAAAGCCACGGAACACCCTTTAAAAGTCTATGGGAGAAATCAAAAGTGCTAGTTTTAAAGGCTTATATGCATGGTATTGTCATAAAAAGTGTTTGGGAACCTGGGTCCTGCCCCAGGGGACATGTATCAATGCAAAAAAAAGTTTAAAAAATTGCCTTTTTTTCGGGAGCAGTGATTTTAATAATGCTTAAAGTGAAACAATAAAAGTGTAATATTCCTTTTAAATTTCATATCTGGGGGGTGTCTATAGTATGCTTGTAATGGGGCGCATGTTTCCCATGTTTAGAAGAGTCTGACAGCAAAATTATATTTCTAAAGGAAAAAAGTCATGTAAATCTACTATCGCTAATTCCGGCTATAATACACATAAAAGTTCATTGATAAAAATGGCATGGAATTTCCCGACAGGGGAACCCCGAACCAAAATTAAAAAAAAATGTGTGGGGGTCCCCCTAAATTCCATACCAGGCCCTTCAGGTCTGGTATGGATATTAAGGGGAACCCCGCACCAAAATTTTTTAAAAAATTGCATTGGGTCCCCCTCAAATTCCATACCAGACCCCTTTCTGAGCATGCAACCTGGCAGGCCACAGGAAAAGAGGGGGGACGAGAGAGCGCCCCCCTTGAACCGTACCAGGCCTTATGCTCTCAACATTGGGAGGGTGCTTTGGGGTAGTCATCCAAAGCACCTTGTCCCCATGTTGATGGGGAGAAGAGCCTCTGTGTTGTCAGAGGGGGGTGGGGTTACCCGGTTATGTAAACGGGTGACCCCGCCCCCTCTGACAACATGGGGAAAGCCATAGGGACTTCCCTGTGAAGTCCCTGTGCGTCAGAGGAGGGTCACTGGGTGGCCCCGCCCTCCGTTATATAAGAAGTGTCAGAAGAACCAAAGCATCACATGGCGGAAGACTCCCACTGAGGTGGATCATGCGGACGGAGCAGAGAAGAAGCCGGAGGAAGATGCAGGACAAGAAGAGTGGAGGAAGAAGAAGATGGAGAAGAAAATGGAGAAGAAGAAAATGGAGGAAGAAGGAGAACACCGAAGGAAGACAAGAAGAAAGAAGATGAAAGAAGAACAAATTCATAAAGGACTAGTCAAAAACCATCTCTTGTGTTTTTTAACCTTTTTTGACACTTTTTTTGTGAAATGGTAGGGGTACCATTACCAATTCACACAGGGGTGGCCGGGATCTGGGGGTCCCCTTGTTAAAGGGGCTTCCAGATTCCGATAAGCCCCCCACCCACAGACCCCCACAACCACTGGGGGTTGTGGGAATGAGGCCCTTCTCCCCATCAACATGGGGACAAGGTGCTTTGGGGGGTTAGCCCAAAGTACCCTCCCAATGTTGAGGGCATGTGACGGTTCAGGAGGGGGGGCGCTTTCTCGTCCCCCCTCTTTTCCTTTGGCCTGCCAGGTTGCGAATAAGGGTCTGGTATGGATTTTTGGGGGTACCCCACACCATTTGTTTTATTTTGCCACGGGGGTTCCCGTTAAAGGTCTGGTATGGATTTTGAGGGGGACCTCCACACCATTTTCTAAAAAATTTTGGCACGGGGTTCCCCTTAATATCCATACCAGACCTGAAGGGCCTGGTATGGAATTTAGAGGGACCCCCACACATTTTTTTTAAATTTTGGTTCGGGGTTCCCCTGTGGGGAAATTCCATGCCGTTCTTATCAATGAACTTTTCTGTGTTCTGCCGGACCGACAATTCATTATATGCAACTGTTCTGATTTATTAAAAGTATGCTAGTATTTATCTTAACCAATCTTCTAGAACAACAGTGGTTACATTTCTCAATGTTAATGCCCTTATTCACTAAATATATCCTCCTCTTATGTGCTAATTGTTAAACCCAAAGCTTATTCTGCTTATATTTTGCCTTCCTTGGTTTCTTCTCACCCCCCCAATCCCTCATGAACATGCTTATGATATTTTTAAACAAAACCTTTCAGTTTCATTAAATATCTATTTTATAACCAGTGATGTTATCAATGAATCTATGTGATATTTTGTGCAATTGGTAAGGACTAGCAGGGTGCTGTTCATGACTTCCTGAAACAGAACAACACCCTTTCTTAGTACTCTTCTCAAGAGTCCTCACCCCTTGTTCCAGCAGTGGGCTGTATCTCAGGAGAAGTTATGCAAATTTCAAAATCCCTTAATGAGTTAATGTCAGCCTGGAGGAATGGGCATACTAAGCAGGCTGCATTTGCAGAATGGCCACATTCGATGCTAACATTAAATAAATAAAAGAAGTGAACCAGGGTTAGTAAAGTTGTGGAGGAAAGAGCTAGATGATACTGGGCATCTTCTAGCCAAGCAATGGAACTGGGTCTATCTGACTTGCTGCAGCTTCTAATGAACACTGTTAGAAAATCACAGTGTGTAGTAAAATCAGAGTAAAATATTTCAGGAAAAATCTGTAAAACTGCAAGAACAAAGGTAAGGGTGTAGTTCAGCTTTAAGTGCTGTGAGCCAATTATAAGTCACACGGATGAAGTCATACAAGTACAAATATTGAATTCTGATAGGTTGTTATTGGTTACTGAATTTAAAAATAAATGCTGAATATTAAAATGTCTTTATTAAACGTGATCCTATCCATTATAACTGTCTGTGTAGTCTACTCCAAGTAAGTTGGACATTCTAATGGTTTGTAGTTTACCTTAAAATCTTTTACATGTTCATCATACAAGGCATTCATTTTCTCTTCATCTGCTAATGAGTTGAAGCAATTGGTACTTTAGCTGTCACTTGGCATAGAAGGGCATGTGTCAACCTTTCTCCTCTTTAATCTGGAATCTTTATCTCTCCATAAATTACAGCTATCTGACCTGTTATACTACCCTGGTGTAATTAGTGTATTATCAAAAAGGAAAATGTGACATTAGTAAACCATCTAACTCTGCAGCCAGCAACTTAACTGCTATGCATGTTTAAAAGATGCAACAATGTATAGACTTTTATACCAAGGCATCCATCAAATTTACCAACTATTTAGTTTTGAATAGTGAAAGATCCTTGCTCATTGGTTGGTGTAGATTACTTTGCTGTACACATTGTTCGTTTGCATTGCTAAACATTCCTTTTAGATCGATGTAGGTAGAGCAATGCCAAATCAGAAGACAAATAAGCATACAATTGTGTACAATTATGCAACATTAAAAAAGGGATCATCAACCGAGTTTCCTTTTAACCATTATGATATAAAAACAGTAGAAGGCATATGTAGATTTGATGAGTATACACTAGACAGTAATAATATATGTTAATGAAAATCAAAATTATAAAGCAAAAAAGATTGATCTCTTATATAGTACAGCACTCTCACCCAGTGAATATAAAAGTATACCATAAATACTTATGTAATTTTTTTTTTTTTTTAAGATCACTTATTGTAAAACCAAGTAAAAATCTGATCTTAGATAAACATAAATACAAAAAAGAAAAAAACAGAAAAAAAGGACAGTTGCTGGCACAGGTCAACAGATACAAACCTAATACATATAATTCATACTAAGTGCAGCACTTGTCATAAAAACATGAAAATTGTGAATACAAAAAGTTGAATAATTTAAAATAAAGTCCTTTCAAAAAATTCATGCAAAAGTGATGTTTTGTATAAGAAAAAAGAAAAGTCACCAAATGTGTAAAAAAATGTGCTTCCCACGAACAACAGCCAGAAGACACAGTAACAGAATAACTCCATAAAGGAATACAGGAAGAATCATCCAGTAGAATGGAAGGTGAAGGTGGCTGCTTAACAGAAATTATTGGCTTTCAAACAAATGAAAAGCCAAGAGCATATAGGGGATAAACCCCCAAATTAATCCACAATGATGGGAAAGATACTCCCAGCCTCTCAACTCTACTTTCAATACAAGGGGGCATATAAAACATAGCATCTCAAAGTGTAGTATGTTTTTAAAAAAAAGTTTATTATGAACATAAAAGATGATGATCACTTATTACCTATTGAACTGATTTTGGGTGTATTTGGAAACCATTTTATTTATTCTTTATTCACCTGTATTTGGATCTGAATATTTTTTCATTCTATTTTATGGTATGCTCATATTTGTAGATATATTCTGTGTTGTACTATATAAGGATCAATCATTTGATCGTTATAATTTTGATATTCGTGGGGGAATTTAGGCACAGCAGCTGATAACACATTTGTTAATTATTTTTTATATTTTAGTGAGTTGTTTAGTTGTTTAGTGAATTGTTTTTTATTTTGTTCACCAACACACATATTACGCTTCCATATCGGCACAAAGGGGTTATATTATTTTATACTGATGAAAATAAACAGCAATCCAAAATAAGTTTATTTGCAGCTTCTTAGCACTCATCAGAACAGGAGTAGTATAAAACTATTGACCTTGGGCATTAATAAGTCTTTACTAACAACCAATTGGGTTTTATATTTCTGAACTTGACTGATGCTTATTGAAGCTTTAAAGTAAATTTAGTTGCTGACCAGGTCTTTTCTGGAACTTTCTGTTTACAAGTTTAAATTAGTATTTTTGCTAGAAAATTACTTACAATCCCCAAACATTATATATATATTTTTTTTGCAGAGACCCAAGAGAATACAATGGCAGTCATTGCAATATTTTATGTAACACTGTATTTGCTCAACGGCCTTTCAAACGCAATTTGTATTTTTTATCTTTACACTGTCCCTTTATTTTTATTTTTTGTATCACATTTATTCCTATTACAAGGAAAGTAAACATCCCTTGTAATAGAAATAAGCATAGCAGGTCCTCTTTATTGAGAGAACTGGGGTCAAAAAGACCCCAGATCTCTCATTTACCATTAAAAGCAAAAAGATACTTTGACTTTAACAAAAAAAGCCTCCCTTTAAGCCAGAGAGGTGGAAGTGATGTAATTGCTCCAGTCCTCCAAGGGCATAGAGCCGAGTGGGGGCTATCTTGCTCTCACTCAACTTCCTGCCCAAGCATCAGAGGGATCGTATCAGCTCTGGGCTTACCAATCGGCTCCAGTAAGCTCGGAGACAATAAGGAAGCACCGGGGGGGGGGGGAGGCACTTCTCCTGCCACAACTAGATATGAGTCAGTGGTGAATCTGCCGCTGTGACTACTTTTATGTTGTAGAGAATCACCCACAGTGCAAAATGATACCAGGGTTATGGCTCCACATGATATTAGCGCAAGGGTTTATGAAGCACAAAATTTCAGTAAAAAATACACTACAGTTAATTTTAGGGCACACAAGTGCAATATATTACCCAATTTCTTGGTAGAGTGTAAAAGATAAGGTTGCACCAAGTAAACAGATACAAAGCATGTCAAGGCTTAAAACTGTGAGTGCCCGTGAAATAGCAACAAACAGTGGTACCCTATACTTTCTATAGCTGATGCTTTGAAAGCCCATAAATTAGTTTTAGAATTAAACATGAATAATTATGGTAATTTTTAAGGCTAATATGTAACGGATTGTCAAACAAATGACATGGCTGGACACTGCCATGGTGACAGGTATTAATGCTAAAAAGAAGTAAAACAAAAAACCATACAGTGAGGAGAGGGTCCACATTAATCACTTAAGGACCAAGCCTCTTTCTGAGATTTGTTGTTTACAAGTTAGAAAACAGTTTTTTTTTGTATGAAAATTACTTAGAACCCCAAAAAATTATACATTTTTTTTAACACCCTACAGAATGAAATGGCGGTCGTTGCAATACTTTCTGTCACACCGTATTTGCGGTCTTACAAGCGCACTTTTTTTGGAAAAAATACACTTTTTTGAATTAAAAAATAAGACAATGGTAAAGTTAGCCCAATTTTTTTTATATTGTGAAAGATAATGTTACGCCGAGTAAATTGATACCCAACATGTCACACTTCAAAATTGCGCCCGCTTGTGGAATGGCGACAAACTTTTTCCCTTAAAATTCTCCATAGGCAACATTAAAAATTCTACAGGTTGCATGTTTTAAGTTACAGAGGAGGTCTAGGGCTAGAATTATTGTTCTCACTCTACTGATCATGACAATATCTCACATGTGTGGTTTGAACACCATTTTCATATGCAGGCGCTAGTCACGTATGCATTCGCTTCTGCACGCAAGCTTGTCGGGACGGGGTGCATTTCAATTTTTTTTCATATTTATTTTACCTTTTTTTTTTACATTTTTACACTGTTTTAAAAAAAATAAAAATGGTGTCACTTTTATTCCTATTACAAGGAATGTAAACATCCCATGTAATAGAAAAAAGCATGGCAGGACCCCTTAAATATGAGATCTGGGGTCAAAAAGACCTCATATCTCATATTTACAATAAAATGCAATAAAAAAAATTGTCATTTAAAAAAATGAAAAAAATAGCCCTTTAAGAACTACGGGCGGAAGTGACGTTTTGACGTTGCTTCCGCCCTGCAGTAATATAGGGATGGGTGGAGGCCATCTTCTCCTCACTCATCTCCATACCGAGCAAGGGGACAGATGCAATCGCCTCCGCCATTGCCGATGGCTCCGGTAAGCGGCGGAGGGCACGGATCACGGCGGGAGGGGGGCCCTCTACGGATCATGGCGGGAGGGGGGCCCTCTCCCGCCGCCGATAAAAGTCATCTTGCGGCGAATCTGCCGCAGAGACCACTTTTATCTTAAACTGGACTGCCCACTGAAAAGGAGGATACCGGGGTTATGGCAGCTAGCTGGGGTCCCCTTGTTAAAGGGGGCTTCCGGATTCCGATAAGCCCCCTGCCCGCATACCCCCACAACCACCGGGCAAGGGTTGTGGGGATGAGGCCCTTCCCCTCATCAACATGGGGACAAGGTGCTTTGTGGGCCTACCCCAAAGCACCCTCCCCATGTTGAGGGCATGTGGCTTGCTATGTTTCAGGAGGGCTCGAGCTTGGCGAGAGCAGAACCTCAATGTGACAGTTAAGAACCTCAATGTGAAATTAGCAGCAAAAGGCATATCGTCCTTGCTCTGCAATATTGCATAGCAGTCACTTTCCTTTATAAAACTGCTAATGCACAATTTTTATCCCCCCTTAAAGGCACATACTGTATTAGCCACTTTCTTTTAGATTGCTGCTTCTCCTTAAGTGCGCATAGCAGCTATTTTATTTTGAGGTATGGTAATGAGACCGACTCCTCCTCCTATTCTTCTAATCTAACCATAGGAGGAGCAAGGTTTGGGTGCTGGTGGTCAGGAGAAGGGATGTTTTGTTGACATTAAGAAAAAAGAGTGTAGCCAAATTTTAAAAAAAGTTGTCTGGCACTCCACGGTGTATAGGAAAGGCAGCAGGGGAAAAGGCAGACAGCAGTAAAAATTGTAATTAGAAAATAAATGACTTTGCTTTCTGTGTACTAAGCAAATAATTCACAAATCCTAAAGTGACTGTTGTATTACTTATTGTATTATGAGTGCCTATATGCTTGGTTGTAAATTTGCTGCTAATCTGTGTGAGAATATTTTGTGTGGCTGCACCCTTATGTTCCCAGTATTTACAGAGGTTGACTGACAGAGAATGAGAGAGCTAATTTGATTGCTTGCAGATTAGTGTCAGTGTGTGGAAGCTATCATATGCCATAGGAAGGGACAGATCTCTTAGCAAGTAGAAATGATCTGTATGTGGGTACAGTATGTGATTATGGTTGCCTAGCACACCAGTTAACTGATAAATTGCAGGTGATGGCACCTACTAAATAGATATTAGTGTGTTTGTGCATGCTGTTCTTAGTTGTTCTCTGTGTCTGGATTGCTAGTGTGCAGGTCAATATCTGAAAAAAGCACAGCAGATGGTGGTACCTTGCACATCGCTGGGCCTCCTCTCCCTTGAACCCTTTGTACCCCAATCTGTAGCACACCCAAATAAATGATTGTACTTTATTCAAACAAAAATAATTGCATACCTAGTTTGCTTATTGTGACTTACTGCAAAATGTCTGTTTAAATTCCTACCAATTATCACTCATACTCTAAAAAGAGATTAGCATTGTTTATCATAAAAATGTGGTAGGCAGCCTGTGTACTGGCCTTTGTTGGATAGAATATAGTTCAATACCTTCTGTCATTGTGCCAGAGACAACATCTGTGCTGGCTCTTTCTGGATTTGAAGATTGTTTGATCACTCATGTCGTAACAATATTGTTTTCTAGGAACTGTTCCAATGAATATGGTCAAGGTGGCTGGCTTTTAAACCAATAATTAGATGAAACAAGTTCTGACATTGGGAACATATTCAAAAGTAGCAAATTTTAAATTCTGGCTACAAGACTTTGCTTACAATAGAATCATCAGGTTTTTGTTTTGTGCTCATCTCTGGTGGCTACTCTTCCTAATTACTGCTGAACAAACCTGTATAATTGCTTTCTCACAAATTTCTATTAAAGCAACCAAGTTAAAAAATGTATATAATTGTGTGTGAGTATATACTGTATCTCTCTCTCTCTCAATATATATATATAGATCTATAGATATATATAGATCTATATATATCTATATATATATAGATATATATAGATCTATATATATCTATATATATCTATATATATATATAGATATATATATTTATCTATATATATATAAAAGTGGCCTGTTCATTCCACACTCCTGACCCCTGCATTATAGACTCTGATGGGAATTTATCAAAACTGCAGTAGACAGAATCTACAGCAGCTGTGCATGACAACCAATCAGCTTCTATCATTAGCTTGTTCAGTCAAGCTTTGAAAATGAAAGCTATGAACTGTTTGGTTACTATGCACAGCTGACTCAGATTTTGCCTTCTTAAGTTTTGATAAATTCCCATTAGATTCTATAGTGCAGGAGTCGGAAGTGTGGAACATGCAGGCCACTTTACAAAGTGAAAACAAAATTACCCCCTCCTCCCAATACAAAGCATCCCCCAAGTCCATATTCTCCACATTACGGATCTCCCCTAACATCCCTAAATTCCCACTCCCAGCCTACCTCCTCAGTACAGAGGCCCTCAGCAAAAACCCCTCAGTAAAGTATAGACCCCCAAAGCACAAACCCCTCAGCACAGACTGACCCCTCCAACACAGACCCCTCCACACAAATGGACCCCTTTCCATTGGATGGGGTGGGTAAATGTGGCCAATACTGTAGAGGAAAGCCAGGAGGATCAATTATTTTGAACATTTTTTTGAGCAGCCCCTATGTTGGCAGGTACGTTTTCCCTGTCCAATTTAGCATTCACTGCTTTGCACCACTGTTTAAATGTAGAAGGGTTAGGGGAAAGCCAGCATTGAGATACTAGTTTGCGGGCAAGAAAATAAAAGTGGAGTGATTAAGATTCATGTGATTAAGATTCATGCTACTCCTCTCTGTCAATTCCTCCACTGGCTTCCGCTCACCCAACTAATTAAATTCAAAATACTAACTACTACCTACAAAGCAATCCACAACTCTGCCCCCAGCTACATCACTGACCTAGTCTCAAAATACCAACCTAATCATTCTCTTTGTTCTTCTCAAGACCTCCTGCTCTCTAGCTTTCTCATCACCTCCTCCCATGCTCGTCTCCAGAACTTTTCCAGAGCCTCTCCAAGCCTATGGGACTCCTTACTCCAATCTGTCTATCTATCTCCTACTTTATTAGCTTTTAGATGATCCCTGAAAACCCTCCTCTTCATAGAAGCCTATCCTACCCATACCTAACAACTGTATTTTCATTTTGTCCATCTGATCATCCCCCACAGCTACTCCCCTTTGTTCCACTTGACCCTCCCTTCTAGATTGTAAGCTCTAATGAGCCGGGCCCTCTGATCCCTCCTGTATTGAATTGTATTGTAATTGTACTGTCTTCCCCCGATGTTGTAAAGTGCTGTGCAAACTGTTGGTGCTTTATAAATCCTGTATAATAATAATGTGTAGGAGATGGCCAATCATCCAGGATTATGCCTAGCATTTTAGGGCTGGGGTTATGTGAGCCGAAAACAGATCTGTAAATGTTTGGAATATGGCTGAACAATAACAAAATAGTTTGGGGCACCTCCATAACATATGTACTAAAGAACCAACATCCCAGGAAAACCTGGGCCAATCAGGTGATGTACTTTGACCCCAGGAGGGGGGTATAACAGGCCCTATGAAGGATAAAAAGCTGGGTTAGATTCTGAAAGGGAGAGATACTTCACTAATTATCTCTAAGGTCACAGCTCATGTGAATTGGTAAACAACATATTGTTTTACAGGTCAGTAGACTGCAATTGGACAATTTATAGCCAAGAAATGTTTCCCCCAAGAGCCTTAAAGTATAACTGTGGCTTCTCAATAAAAGAAAATATTGGCTGCAGCACTAAGTATGTGCATCTCACTTATGCCCTGTACACAGGATCGGACTTTCCGACGGAAAATGTGCGATCGGAGCTTGTTGTCGGAAATTCCGACCATGTGTAGGCTCCACGGACTTTTTCCATCGGGATTTCCGACACACAAAGTTTGTGAGCTGGGCCTAAAATTTTCCAACAACAAAATCCGTTCACGTAAATTCCGACCGTGTGTAGACAATTCCGACGCACAAAGTGCCACGCATGCTCAGAATCAAGCAGAAGAGCCGCAATGGCTATTGAACATAATTTTTCTCGGCTCGTCGTACGTGTTGTACGTCACCGTGTTCTTGAAGTCCAGAATTTCCAACCAACTTTGTGTGACCGTGTGTATGCAAGACAAGTTTGAGCCAACATCCTTCGGAAAAAATTTGATGGACTTTGTTGTCGGAATGTGCGATCGTGTGTACAGGGCATTACAGTTTACTTACTCTGTGAGGGGCATCATGTGAGACACAAATGAATATTTATTTGGTTCAGTCCAAGGTAAAGAAGTTTTTTGTTTACATCATGAGGTGTGTGCATCACATAGTAACTTGATTTGGTACTTGTTTATACTGTCATAGAGAAGCTTATAATTGTATTTTAATGCAGACTATGACTTAACAGATCCTGGTGAAACTGTTTTTTGTTGCATGAAATTTCAAAATATGTGGACTTTGTATATCTGCTACGATACTGAGAGGCTATTTCTCCAGTATTATTTGCCTCTGTTTAACTGCATTTAAGAAAAAAAGGCTATTTAAGTTGCAACAATTTTCTATTTTTGCATTGAACAGTTCATGTTTCAAAAATTCACATTGGAGCAACCTAGATTTGTCTGCCACATTGCATGTTGTTCTAGAACAGCCATCTTTTTTTGAGTTTACTACAGCCTTGCCCAAATGCAATGATGTAATATGTTGCACAAAACAGAATCATATAATAAATGGTTCCATTCTTACTTTCTGGATTTAGCTGCAGCTCAATGACCGTTTTTTAAATGTTAAAGTGGGCCTAAATGCAAAAAGTAAACGTGCTATTTTCTAGAAAAAAATCCAAAAATGCTAATTGTTACTAAGTAATACTCAGAAAATATCAATGCACTTCCTGGTATGCGTGTGTACCTAGGCACTCCTGTGTACACAGCCTCATAGCTGTGTTGCCTTAGGAGGTTATGTGTAATCTCCATTAGCAACTGTGTATATTTGTACATATGTATTTTTGAATAAGTAAAAAGGATTAGTTGGTATGAAATATTGTTTTTAATGGGTTAATATAATGGGTTAATATAATTATCTGTACACATATATGGGATTGGCAGGCTTTAGTTTGAGAACCAAATTAATTTACCAGTTCCTTTTGAAGTGCAGGAAGAGGTGCTGCTATTTACCAATCGTAAATCTATTCGCGAGAAAGGTCAACGTCTAAATTTAATATTTTATCACAGATCTTATGGGGCCGAGGTGATTATATAGATCAGGCCTTTTGGAAATCCTTTGATAACTAACCCTTTTATCCGCTTCAAAGGACACGTTTGATATGCAGAGAATATGGCCATCTGTTCGGGAGTGGACAATTTGCCCAGAATATGACCTTGCATAGCTAATTTTCTCCCCAAGAGAGGAGGTGCTAGTGGGGGGCTGAGCTATGCTAAATCAAAGGGATGGGGGAACTGTCCAATCCAGGATGAGATACGCCCAGAGGGAGGAGAGGGGTAAGAAAATTCCACCAATCATGGTGGCTGTATGCAAGTCTATGAGAGAGGGGCCTTTATTAATTTAAGCAAAACAGATATGGCAAGAAGAGGACATTCATTTGATCTGGTCTCTCACACAACACCACTGGTAAATATCAGGACCCCTCCTAGCACTTACTATGTATACATGCTTGTCCTATTTGTTGTTTGCTTTGCTGTTTGTTTTTTAAAGTTTTGAGGAATATATTCTGTATTCCTTCATTTAACCTATGATTTTCTTCCTTTGTCTGTACTATTGATAGATTGCTGTGTATTAGTTTAGACCTTCTTACTACTTACCAATAAATTTTGTTATGGTGTTAAAGCTTTCACTCATGGTCAAATAACTCTCATTTAACCCAAATAAACTGTATCTGACAGATATAATCAAAATATAACTTTTGGGTTACAGCTGCATGTCTGCAGATATCACTATTGTGCTACTTAGTTATTCATGCTGGAAGCTTTAACTTGAAAAGGCAAAAGCCTAGTCTCTACCAAGATGACTGCCTCCACTCTAAACAGTGCAGAACAAGGCAAGACAAGTAAGTAATGGGGAAAATCAGCTGCAGGGAGACTACAGGCAATACTGGTGACTAATTCTTTGTCCTCTGTCTTCCAGAGTTAATTGTACTGTTGTTGTATTATGCGATACTGTAAGAGATGCATCCATGCAGGCACTGATAGGTTTGCTTTAATACATAACACATTCATCTACACTTAAAAGGTGAATGTTTGTGAAATGACAAATTAAAAAAGGCATGCAAAATATAAGGGAATTACACTGAAAGGTTTCCAAATCTTTAGTTCTGTATTAATTTAATGAACTACAATTATATCAATAAATCCGTTTTTAAAATCATATACAAAGAAACATAACATATACTATATAGACCTTTGTTAGTTTTGTGCATGCATGCTAACTGTGCATGTTAGATATGTGTAATATGTAGATATATTTTTATATCATATTTTTGGCTCATGGCGCATCCTACATTCTATTACCTATATTACCTTCTCTTTGCCCCTCTAATGCTCCATTCACCTCCAGAAATGAAAAGAAGCCCTGTATAAGTTTCAGGTTCCTAGTTTTATTCCCATAATCGAGGACTTCTCAACCCTAGGTGACCACACTGATATCTGAAGGACCAATAGGCAAGCATTTTCACGGTCGCATGAAGCGAATTGTGTCACGTGTTCTACCATATCCGGTGTTACTTAGTATTTCTTTTTCCTCCTGGAGGAAAACAGAGAAGTGTGGTGGCAAAAGTAAGGTGAGTATAAGCTCCTGTAAGTCCAGTTTTAAAAAGAGCCTGTTGTTGTGCCCAGCATGGGAAAAGCAAAGATTCAATTTAACTTTCATATGTTTCACCACCACTATCACACTAAAATGTAAACGCCCACAGGGGATACTACAGCTAAGAAGACTGAGCACAAGGGGCATCATTTGGTACCTGAACAAATTAAACATTTACTATATGCAACATAAAGGTCTGTGAGGTATACAGTGATGGTGCTCCTGGCCCTTTTTGCTTAAAGCTGATCTCCAGATTTTAGTGAAGTTTAAATAGTTAATTCGGCTAAGATAGTCCAAACAAACTATTACCTTCACTACTAGGTATGTGCACTGTATAAACAGTATGAAACCTTAACTACATCATGCTGTGTTCCCCTCCCAATGCCTAAAGCACTGCTCAGCCATTCATAGGGAGCTTTATATTCTATAAGTGAATATAAAGCTTCCTCTAGTTCACTGAGGTGGAGAGGCAGTTGCATGATGTCACATTCTCCGACTCATAGAATACAAAGCTCCCTTTGAATGGCTGAGCAGCGCTCAGCCCAACTCAATTTTGTTTAGGCAGTGGGAGAGGAAGTCCCCATCCCAATGTCAGAACACAACACTGTATACTGCAAGTAGCAGGGGCACATTTTATAGAGCACACACAGTGGAAACATCTAGTAGTGAAGATCCAAATTAACTATTCAAACTTCACTAAAAGCTGGAGATCAACTTAAAAGAGTGGGATAACAACAATGCACCTGAAATAGTTAATAATGCACTTTCGCCCAACATAAGTTGTATCCTAGAGCATTTCCTTAAAATGAACAACCAGGAATACTTTAAAGGGCTAATACACACTGTAGCAATAAAAGTGAGAAATGTATGATCTCCTTTCAGTGATGAAAACCTAGCCTAAAATGATATACTCTTGAAATCACTTCTGTGATGAGGCTGCAGTTTTGTCTGCTATCTTGTGATGAGTAAAACTCTGACACTTCTTATTGATTAAGCTTTCACAAGTGTGCCCTAATATCTGTCCTTTGTGGAAGCTTTTATGATACCGGGAAATGAGATTTTATGTACTGAATACAAAGATCACAATACAATCTTTAAAGCAACAGAGAAATGACAAAGCAAACCAAGGTTGAAGTGAATAATGATGATGTCACTTGTGGGTTAGAAATTCTCTGTTTTAAAATCTCTCTATAGGACAACATGGTCTTTAAAATAGAGGCACTGTATATGGGAGACCGTAAAAAAGTGGTATAATCCAGGGATAGTGAAAGGATAGTAAGGGACCTTTATACATGCAAAGAAAGATCCCAAAGTAAAAATATAATATTGGCTGTGTTTTATTTTATACTTATGATGGGAACTTGCACATGTCAACTTTCAACAGAAAAATGAAAAAAAAACCATAATTCTAGGTTTTTCATTAAAGCTATATTCCAGTCTTACATTCAGTCTTGCACAGTTGTACATTGCTTACTCTGATTTTATTTACCTAGTTGCCAAAAGGCGAAGCGACTTAAGGTAACAACGTTTCACCCAGCCATGCCATTCTGGAGCAGTAAAACTGCGGAGGCTGGTCGGCGAGTGGTTAAAGTTATTGTAAACTAATTTTTTTAATAACAAACATGTTTATACTTAACTGCTCTGTGCAATTACTGCTATGTAAATGATATATGGTCTGGGATAAAAAGTACCATTTCAGTCTTTGTAGATGACACCAAGCTATGCAGTGGTATAACATCCTTACCGGATGCCTCCAACTTACAAGCCAACCTCATTGCACTGTTTAATTGGGAAACTAGGTGGCAAATGAGGTTTAATGTTGATAAATGTAAAGTTATGCACTTGGGGCTAAGAATATGCTTGCATCATACATACTAGGGGGAGTCCAACTGGGGGGAATTATAGGTGGAGAAAGATCTGGGGGTTTAGTAGATCATAAGCTTACTAATAGCATGCAATGCCAAGCTTTGGTTTCCAAAGTGAGCAAAGTCCTTTCTTGTATTAACCCCTTCTCGACCAGCAGCCACAGTCGTACTGTGACAGGTTGGCTCCCCTGGGCGAACCAACGTAACTGTACATCAGTTCGCCTTTTGATCACTAGGGGGCGCAATGCCAGAGCTGATGTGCATGCCCAGCAGTCGTGATGACGGATGGGCACCCGCAATCACTCCACACGGAGACAGAACAAAGATCTGTCAATGTAAACAGACAGATCTCTGTGCTGTCAGGGGTGAGGAGAGTGAGCTGTTGTTCATACTAAGTATGAACAATGATCGATCTCCTCACTCAGTCAGCCCCTCCCCCCACAGTTAGAATCACTCCCTAGGGAAAACAGTTAACCCCTTGATTGCCTACTAGAGTTAACCCCTTCCCTGCCAGTGACATTTACACAGTAATCAGTGCATTTTTATAGCACTGATCACTGTTTAAGTGCCAATGATTCCAAAAATGTGTCAAAAGTGTCGATCTGTCACAGTCCCAATAAAAATCACTGATCACCGCCATTACTAGTAAAAAAAAAATAATAATAAAAATGCCATAAATCTTTCCCCTATTTTGTAGATGCTATAACTTTTGCACAAACCAATCAATATATGCTTATTGCGATTTTTATTACCAAAAATATGTAGAAGAATACATATCGGCCTAAACTGAGGAAAAAATTAGCTTTTTAAGAAAAAAAATAGGGATATTTATTATTGCAAAAAGTCCAAAATATAGTATTTTTTTCAAAATTGACGCTTTTTTTGTTTATAGCGCAAAAATAAAAACCTGCAGAGATGATCAAATACCACCAAAAGAAAGCTCTATTTGTGGGAAGAAAAGGACGTCAATTTTGTTTGGGTACAATGTTGCACGACTGCGCAATTGTCAGTTAAAGCGACGCAGTGCCGTATTGCAAAAAATGGCCTGGTCGTTGAGCAGCCAAATCTTAATCTGAAGTGGTTAAGAGGATTATAGACTCCAAAGAGAAAGATATAATTTTGCCCCTGTATAAATCATTATTACAACCTCATCTGGAATATGCAGTTCAGTTTTGGGCACCAGTTCACAAAAAGGATATCTGGAAACTGGAGAAAGTGCAGAGAAGGGCAACTAAACTGATAAGAGGCCTGGAGGAGCTCAGCTATGAGGAAAGATTAGAGGAACTGAATTTATTTTTTCTCAGGAAGAGGAGATTCAGGGGGGATATGATCAACATGTACAAATACATAAGTAGTCCATATAGTGAACTTGGTGTTGAGTTATTCACTTTAACACCACTTAAGGACCAGGCCTGTTTTTCAAACTTGTTGTTTACAAGTTAAAATCATATTTTTTGCTAGAAAATTATTTAGAACCCCCAAAAATTATATATTTTTTTCAAACACCCTAGAGAATAAAATGGTGGTTGCTGCAATACTTTATGTCACACCGTATTTGCGTAGCGGTCTTACAAGCACAATTTTGTGGGCACAAATACACTTTTTTGAGTTAAAAAATAAGACAACAGTAGAGTTAGCCCAATATTTTTTTATACTGTAAAAGATAATGTTACACCGAGTATATTTATGCCCAACATGTCAAGCTTCAAAATTGCACCCGCTTGTGGAATGGTGACAAACTTTGACCCTTAAAAATCTCCATAGGCAAAATTTTAAATGTCTACAGGTTACCAGTTTTGAGTTACAGAGGAGTTCTTTTGCTAGAATTGTTGCTCTTGCTTTAATGGTCACGGCGATACCTCACGTGTATGGTTTGAACACTGTTTTCTTATGCTATTGCAACTTAAATATGGTTCGCTTCTGTGCACAAGCTCAGCAGGATGGGGCGCTTTAAATTTTTGTTTTTCTTATTTATGTTACTTTTTATTTTTTATTTTTTATTTTTACACTGTCCTTTTTAAAAAACATTTTGGGTCACTTTTATTCCTATTACAAAGAATGTAAACATCCCTTGTAATAAAAAAAAGGCATGAAAGGACCTCTTTAATGTGAGATCTGGGGTCAAAAAGAATGCAATTAAAAAAAATGTATTTAAAAAAAAAATTCCCCTTTAAGACCATTGGGTGAAAGTGGCGTTTGATGTCGCTTCCGTCATCCAATGTTATGGAGCCGAGTGGGGGCCATCTTTCCCTCACTCGGCTCCATGCAACCGAAGAGAAAGGTCCCGATCATCTCCGCCACTACCGATGGCTCCGGTAAGTGGCAGAGACAACTGGAGCACAGCGGGAGGAAAGAACACATCTCCTGCCGCCAATAAAAGTGATCTTGCCTTGAATCTGCCAAGGAGGTCACTTTTATCTGAAAGGGGACCGCCTGCCATTGAAGAAAATACCGGTGTTTTGGCAGCTATCTGCTGCCATAACCCCTGTATTCTACGTTAAAGTACCGCTGTACAATGACGTTGGTTTGTGGGAAGTACTTAGGGTCATCACAGAGGAAAAGGGGCACTCTTTACGTCTAGAGGAAAAGAGATTTCATCTCCGAATAAGGAAAGGTTTTTTCACAGTAAGAGCTGTGAAAATGTGAAATGGACTCCCTCAAGAGCTGGATCTGGCCAGCTCAGTAGATTGCTTTAGATTCTTTCCTAAATGTACATAATATATCTGGGTACTAACATTTATAGGTAAAGTTTAGATCCAGGGAATATCCAATTGACTCTCGGGGGGTCAGGAAGGAACTTTTTCCCCATCTGTAGAAAATTGGATCATGCTTTGCTGGGGTTTTTATTGGTTGAACTAGATGGACTTGTGCCATTTTTCAACCTGACTAACTATGTAACTATGTAATTGATTTGCACAGGGCAGCCCTCAAATCTCCTCTTTTCGGGGTCCACCACTGATGCTCTTTGCTCCTTCTCTTCTTGGTGTGCCATCATAGGAAGCCACCTGATCCCAAGCTGCATTACCTGTGTCTTTAGATACAGACAACACAGCTCAGCCCTACCCCCCACTCCCTCGTGACTGGCTTTGATTGACAGCAGCAGGAGCCAATGCCTTCCACTACCTTAGCAAAGCCTATGAGACCAGAAAGTGAGAGGAGAGAGCTGCTAAAGATGGCACATTGCTGGTTCAAGCAAGGAATGCATTAAGGTAAAAAATGTTTAGGATTTAGAACCACTTTAATGAGGGGGTACCAGGAAAGGCAAAATATAAGCATATTAAACTTCAGTTTTACATAGTAACATAGTTGGTAAGGTTGAAAAACAAAACCTCTTAAGTGTCTCTTTTCTAGGGAGAAAAAAAGTAATGTGTGTAGTTGTTCCTCACAACTAAGGTCCTCTTGCCCCTTATTAGCTTTGTTGTCCCTCTCTAGACTTAGTTCAAGGGCATCCTTCCTGAGGATTGGTGACCAGAACTGTATGTGTCAGAACCGGAGTTTTGTAGAATTATAGTTTTATCCCTTTTGAATGCAGGCTAGTATTCTGCTGGCCTTGCTTGCTGCAGCTGGGCATTACATACTGGCCAAGTCTGTCATCTACTAGGACCCCACATACTTTTCCATCCTCAATTCACCCAAAGGTTCTCCCCCTAGAATGTGACTAGCATGTATATTTTTAGCTCCCAAGTGCAATACCTTACATTTTCCTACATTTTCCTACATTGAATCTCTATATAGTTGCCCATTCCTCTATTTTAATTAGGTCTTCTCGTAAAGCAGTTATAGCCTATTGTGAAGTTATTGCCCTGCTTTGTACCATCAGCAAACACTGAGATTGAACTATTTATGCCAACCTCTATATCGTTTATGAACAAGTTGAACAGAATTGATCTCAGGAAAGAGGCCAGGTATATCCTAATCACAACTCCAGACCTTTAAGAAATGTAATTAATGTAGCGAAGAATGTGTGTGTAGTGAATTAATGTGTGAAGAATGTAATTAATCACAAATTTCTGGACATGCTCCTGCAACCAGTTTTATATCCAGGTACATCAATGCCAAAATACCTTATTTAGTAAATGATTCATTTGTGGGGTACTGTATCAAATGCCCCAGTGAAATCTAAATGTACTACATCCACAGGCCCTCCTATATCCAAATTATAGCTCCCTTCCCAGAATGTTAATATGTTGGTCTGGCAAGAATCATTCTTCATGTTGGTTGCTACTAATGATACTATATTTATCAGCAAATTCTTGGATATGGCCCCTTATTATTCCTTCCAATAGTTTACATACTATTGATGTTAGGCTGATTAGTCTATAGTTTCCAGGTATATATCTAGGCCCTTTTTTGAATATTGATACCACATTTGCTTTTTGCCAATCGGCCGGTACCATTGCAGTAAGTAAGCTGCCCTTAAAACTTACATTTTAAAACTGTAAACTGGAGTTGCCTATAGTCACGAATCAGAATTTGCATTAATTTATTCACAGAATGAAAAGAGAACCCTATTTTTGGTGTTGGCTGCAGTGCATTTTGAGCTCACTCACTTTTCTCCAGTTTTCTTAAACATGCATCATTCTCTGTGAAAATAGTATTTTATAGCATCTGTATACATCTACAAATCTACCATTTGGGATAATAGATAAAGGGGCATATTGGACTGTCCAACTAATACTTGGAGGAACGCTACAAGTATTATTATATAGTATTTGGAGGTGCCAAAATCTCACTGACCATAACTATCTGGATATTTGGTAAATTTGACACACATCCTGATTTTGCGTGGGGAAGGTAGACTTAGCTATATAGAAAAATATATACATGCAGCAATACAGCCCTCTAATTTGTCAGCTATCCAAATAATGTCAAGACAAGGCAGATTATTTGTCAGTGGATTTGGTTGGCATTTAAAATATTTTCCTTAACCCCCATGAAAGCAGAACACCTATTTTGAAGATGAAAGACAAGATTTTATGGATTTTTTGATAATACAGATACCAGTCTATTCACAATGAGTTCAGTACATGCATGTTGAATGTGTACCTGCATGTTTTTTAAATGCAACAGGTGTACTAGATTGGTTTATATTATCAGATGAATTCTAAAGGTGCCTGTGAAATAATCTTTGTCATTCTACAGGTTTTGGAATCTAAGTACTATAATAAATTCCCTAGGTGCATTTAGTTAAAAATAGCAGAGCGGGTTTAAATCTGTCAGCACAAAGATAAGGGGAGCTGCCATTGGTTATAGCACATCATTTTCATGACAAGAGGTCTTTATGTGTTTGCAATGGTTAAAGGAAGAAACCTTTATTTGCTACAATGGAGATTAAAGGTTATGAATCATCACACTGTAACTGCCTGGACCTAATTTCTTACTCACTTGAGATTCTCTATATACTTTACTGTATGTTATAGTATAATATTTTTGCTGTTACATTAAATACAGAAATAATTATCAGAGTTCCAAAATACCTACTACAGGCATGGTGGATATAGAAGTCCAAGCAACACACTATCTCTAAAGCTCTGTTGTAGCTGTCCAAATTGCACCTGGCTAAGATAAGCTAGTTTTTTAAATGATAAATAATTACCTTAAAAAAACATGCATTAATTAAAATTAGTATCAACTATTCATACACATTCTTTCAATCCATAATCATTCACAGTGGCCTGCTATTTTAGGGCTTACTTCGCTATTGCCAAGAGTAATGAGATATGTTCTAATTTTTTTATTATTAGTTTGAAATTATCTTCTTGCCAGATTCTTACACCTTAACAACCACTCAATGCCCACCACCCCTATCTGCTAAACCCCCTACTAGATGTCCCTCTCTCTGAGAATACATTTGAGCTTGCTATGGGAGCATGTGAGCCGAGTCACAGCTCCCTGTGTCCATTTAGACACGGAGCTGCAGCCCGGCCCCCGGTTGAAAGCAGCGGGAGCCGATGGTGTCTTAGCCAATCATGAGGGAGAATCTCGGATGGCCGAGACACTCGTGGATATAGCTGGACAGAGATGAGGCTTAGGTAAGTATTGGGGGGGGGTGAGGGGGGCTGCTGCACACAGAAGGCTTTTTATTTTAATGCATAGAATGCATTAAGATGAAAAACTTTCTGACTTTACAACTCCTTTAAAATATCACCCAAACTGTCCTTTTTTCTCCCTACTAAGACCTCCTGATCTCTAGCTCCTTTATCACTTTCTCTGACACTCATCTTTAGGACTTCTGCAGAGCTTCTCCCATTGTCTGGAACCCTCTACCCAAACATTTCCAGTTATGTCCTATGCAGTTTTCCTTTAGATGATCCCTGAATGCTAACCAATTCAGGGAAGCCTATCCTGTCTCTACCTAGTAACTGAACTTTTAACTACGTCATAAACTCATCTACACACAATTATTACCTTTTGTATCACTTGCCCCTTCCTATTCTATAACTATAAAAATAGTGTATTACAATATAATATTAATTATTAATAATAACAACAACAACAATAACAATAGTAAGATAATTAATAATATATTACTGTTTGACACTTGGGGAATGAAGAGAATAACATCCAAACATTAATCTTTCTTTTTGGAAAACTGCAAAGGAAAGCAGCAATTTTATTTGTTCCTAGTAGATAATTAAAATTTTATTATTCATAGTAGCATGTCATTGATTCCTTTGCTGATCCTTAAAACATCTGGCCCACTGTTTAAAATTCATGTAGTGCAGTAATGTCAACCCATGCTGATAATCAGAGGACCTTCAATTAAGTCCCAGCACAGCAACCAATGGTAAACAAGAGGAATGACTGCATCAGCCTGCCACTGACTTTTTTTTATTTAGTAGCAATTAAAATCAGTTCTCCGGCCTAGAATTTTCATTAAAAATGTAAATCTCAAATGATCACAGTGATTTCCTACTTGAGAGGTTAAGCCATGTATCTAGTAAAATTCACTAAGGCATAAAATCACTACTAAGGCTACACAATCCCAAAGAAAATCAAAACAACATTTTCTGTTTTCTTTGTACCATACAAAAACAGTAAACATTACAATTATTTAAAGGCTAATGTTAATAAATATTTGTAATATAATCTGTTGTGTGTAATATACATCTGCTGTCTTTCCCTTCACTGTTTAATGTGCATGTGGCTATTCTATCTTTAGATAAATTATTTGAACATGAACGAAACATTGAAATGATTGAAACAAATTGAAGTGCTGTAGATTTCATCTCTAAATGGATGAAAGTACTTTGCATCATAAACAAATACCAAAGCTTTTTAGCTACAGTATAAAGTACGATTTTCACCTTCATCTTTTTTTTAGATCTTTTTTTGCATCTCAGTGTTGCTGACTTCCTCCAGCCTCATTCACCTACCTCTTGTCTATTAGCATTTGATCCAATGTCAGCTGCCAATCATTACTCTGGACCTACTTGCTGACAATGACAACGGCGGACCATGTCTCCGCAATGTGTATAGACATAGCTGCTTTTAGTCTGTACCAGAGGGGTACATGTTGAAAGGTAACAAAAGAATGCAGGAGAGCAATCAGTTGATAGTGTGAAATGTACAGGAAATGACTAAACACCTTTGTGGCAGGATCACCAGGTTATATTATAATGAAAGCTACAATATCTCTATCTATCTATCTATCTATCTATCTATCTATCTATCTATCTATCTATCTATCTATCTATACACAGTATCTCACAAAAGTGAGTGCATCCCTACATTTTTGTAAATATTTTATTATATCTTTTCATGTGACAACACTGAAGAAATGATACTTCGCTGCAATGTAAAGTAGTGAATGTACAGCTTAAAATAACTCAACACATAGCCATTCATGTCTAAACCGCTGGCAACAAAAGTGAGTACACCCCTAAGTGAAAATGTCCAAATTGGGCCCAAATAGCCATTCCCCCAGTATTCCAACATGATAATGACCCAAACACAACTCCAAGACGACCACTGCCTTGCTAAAGAATCTGAGGGTAAAGGTGATGAACTGGCCAAGCATGTCGCTAGACCTAAACTCTATTGAGCATCTGTGGGGCATCCTCAAATGGAAGGTGGAGGAGCGCAAAGTCTCTAACATCCACCAGCTCCGTGATGTCGTCATGGAGGAGTGGAAGAGGACTCCAGTGGCAACCTGTGAAGCTCTGGTGAACTCCATGACCAAGAGGGTTAAGGCAGTGCTGGAAAATAATGGTGGCCACACAAAATATTGACACTTTGGGCCCAATTTAGACATTTTTACTTAGGGGTGTACTCACTTTTGCTGCCAGCGGTTTAGACATTATTGGCTGTGTGTTAAGTTATTTTGAGGGCACAGCAAATTTACACTGTTATACAAGCTGTACACTCACTACTTTACATTGTAGCAAAGTGTAATTTCTTCAGTGTTGTCACATGAAACGATATAATAAAATATTTACAAAAATGTGAGGGATGTACTCACTTTTGTGAGATACTGTAGATATATTGGTATATTTATAAGTAGCAAGAGAACCTCCAGGGCCAGAGATAGCTGACATCCTTCTGTATGTGGTGGGTTGTAAGGCATAGTGGGTTCAAGATGGATAAAGTTATTGGGCGCCAGACACTTCTTGAATGCAAAAGAGATGTTTATTTCCCTTACAAACTTTTATGGGAAAAGAGGGTTAGGGTTTAAGTTCAAATTAGCATACACCGAGACTTCAATAGGAGGACAGCCCTGCAGGGAAAGGCCTCCAGCAAGAATCCACATCTGCACGTGCAGGAATGCTGTCTCTTATGGCAACCATTTTTATCAGTTGCTAACACAAAGCGTAACAGTTCTTTCACCTTCACTACAACTTCTCCTTGTAGTTCAGCACCTAAACTTCCGGTCTCTCACTAGACCCTCTGATTCACTGCCACTGAATCCCTTGAGCTCCTCCAATCTTCACGGTGGTATCTTCCTCAAGCGTCACCCCTGCCTCTCTGCTGGATTCCTAGCTTGGCACTGCTGATACTTCTCAAGCTTCACCCCACTGGCCAGTTCGGTCCCTAACTTGGCACACAAGGCACTCTGCTGGGTCCCTGACTTAATCACTGCCTGAAGTTTCCTGATTCTCCATCTTGTCCGTTTGGTGAGAATACTGCTCCAGTACTTGCTTCAGTTACTCACTGTGGTCCCTGGCAATAAGATGATTGGTCCCTTAGTGGTGACAGCTTCTCTTTTACCCCGACCACTGACAGGTTCTCCGGCTGGCAGAACTGTCACTTCTGGTTGGACTTCAAGCCGCAATCTGAACCCTGCCCTGCTCTCTTGCTTCTGGATAAGCCCTCAGACATCCTAGCAGCCAGATGCCCCTGGGATAGGCCCAATCTCTGGCCTAGCAGCCCGGGGCATGCAACACATGTCCACCCAGACAGCCGTCCAGGTGGCACAGAATGTAGATCACCTGACTCCACCTGAATATATAGGCTCTCCCAGCAGGCCAATGGGTTCAAGAAAACCCCTGCCCATTGTCTAAGATACCCCATGTACCCATAACCTGGCCCTGGGTTGCCCTTCTCATATCTAGTACCACCAAGTACACGGCCACCTAGTGGTAGAAGAGAAAAGTGCAACAAGGCCAAACTTAGGGAGAAGTCAGTGGATCTCTAATAATGAACCAGGATAACTACTCCTGGAAAGTAAATTTGTGAGGAACATCCCTGCCTAAACTCCAGGGTAGCTACATCTATATATATATATATATATATATATATCATAATTAGTATAAACTGTAGTGAATCTCATAAAAATTCACGCAAAGGTATGCAACCAAAAAATTTGCAATAAATCAACCAGTTCTAAAAGTGAAAACAATTGAATGTACAAAAAAGTGCAAAATCTCAATTGGTACAATCAAAAACAGATCACATTGTGCCCTTTAACAGACCACAAATAGGTGTGCAAGAGAGATGACTATAAAATAATTAGTGTCTACATGAAGAAATCCAGAATTTGTGGACATAAAAACACTCAAGCAGCTTACTAGAATACCATGATCCTCAACAACTGAGTGGTTAGTAGCACTTGTGGAAAATTATCTTCAATGCCCAGGACCAAACTAGTATTTGTCTTAATATGGGAATCCACTCACAAGCAGGTAATCGCAAAGACAGTAAGAAATACTTCATAGTGCTATATTTTTAAATGAGCTCGCTTTATTAAAAGAAATAGTGAGCACTAACATAAAAATGAAGAATCGGCACTGCATATAAAATAAATCCAAACCTCATTAAAGAAAAAGGAAATCTGCCGTCAATCAGCTACTGTGATTGATGATGTCACATCATCACTAGATGATGTCATCAGGGGGCCTAGCTGGCCAAGGAATTTGGAAATTTAGTGTTCAGTGTCCACCAAGGAATGCATTTGCATATGCATTATTTAAAGAGATGGGTTCTGTGTTTTAGGCCCACAATTTATATGTGTAGGAGCCATGCCTTAAGCTAGAGCATCCCTAGTTAAAATGTTAATAAAATGCATAGTTACCCATGTATCTATGCATATGCCATACCTGGCCGATTCCCCTGGAAACTGGAAATCACTGAAGTAGATGCCACTCCTTCAGTGATCTCCATTTGCTTCTGGGTCCTGTGCTGAGCAGCTGTTGTACTGCATTCTGAACAGCCGCTCATCACAGGCTTCATTCAAGAATGCAATGTATTTTCTCAATGAATGCAAAGCATTCTTTGTTTAGATGAGATGGAGGAAATTACATCACTGTCCTGTCTATCAACTTCCACAAACCATGAAAAGATTGAAGGGCTTTGTTCTGGTCTCTTGGGACATTTATAGGTCTAGATACAGTACCTGCCCACGAGAATGTGTTTCCAGCGCGATCCACATTCTCCTATTGCAGCCAGCGCAAGAAAGAATTCCCCTCCAAGAGCATACCAGGCCCTTAGGTCTGGTATAATTTCTAAGGGGAACCCCCTATGCCAAAATGGCATGGGGATCCCCCCAAAATCCATACCAGACTGTTATCCGAGCACGCAGCCCGGCCAGTCCGGAAAGGGGTGGGGATGAGCAAGCGCCCCCCCCCCCTGAACCGTACCAGGCCGCATGCCCTCAACATGGGGTGGTGCTTTGCGGAAGGGGGCCCTGCAGCCCCCCACCCCAAAGCACCTTGTCCCCATGTTGATGAGGACAAGGGCCTCTTCCCAACAACTCTGGCCGTTGGTTGTCAGGGTCTGCGGGCAGGGGCTTATTGGAATCCGGGAGCCCCCTTTGATAAGGGGGACCCCAGATCCCGGCCCCCCACCCTATGTGAATGAGTATGGGGGTACATCATGCCCCTACCTATTCACCTGGGGAAAAAAGTGTCAATAAAAACATACTAGACAGGTTTTTAAAGTAATTTATTAGGCAGCTCCGGGGTCTCTTGCGACTTTGGGGGTCTCTTCTGACTCCTCCACTCTCTCTGGCCTCTTCTTCCACTCTCCGCCCTCTTCTCCTGGTCTCCGGTTCTTCTCCCGCTCTCCGGTTCTTCTGCCGGGCTCCTCCACTATCTTCTGCTCTTTTGCCGCTCCTTTGCTAGCGGAGGCCCAGTCTTCTCCGTCACCTTCTTCCCTCTTCTCTTCTTCCGATGCAATGCTCTCTCCCACTGTAAAACCATGTGCGGTGTGCGCAACGACTTATATAGGCATGGGGCATGGTCGCTGGGTGATGTCACCCGGTGACCCCGCCCCTTATGACGTCACATTCTCATCATGCCCCAGGCGGTGACGTCATAATAACTAAAATGATTATTACATGCAGGTGAAAGGAGCCGAGAGAGATTCTATTGCTATGCTAATGCCTTCATGGTTTGGGCTGAGGTAAAATTATGTGTGCTCATGGTTTATTTCAGATTTAATGTGAATTTTGGAGTAATTTACAGTTTAATATTGTGTCTAATATAGAAAAAGTGCAATTTTTAGATACAATAATTGCAGTGAAAAAAAAATAGGAGGGAGCTAAAAATGAGTTATTAGAGTGAGGTTATGCTGAAAAATTATTGACACAGGAAAACATGTTGAGTGTACCAGTGAAAATGAGTAGTAAATATAAGTAGCAAAGAATACCACTTGTGTTTCAATTCAACCTTCTTTTAGATAAAGTGTTCTTGTGTATAAAGAGATTGATAATTATCCATTAATCCATGTATTCAAACAAATTTAAACAAATATCATTACAGTCTTTTACAAGAGTCTGAACTATTTATAATGAGGTAGTGAAGTCTGATTATGTGCCTCAGATATCATCTATTACAACCTGCTTAGGGCCTAAACAAACTAACTCATTTGCATGTCTATCTAGTGCATCTATAATAAAAAAGGTGAATCATTCAGCTTTCACATTTCTTAATACCAATCAAACATTATTTAACATGACAAAATGTGTTTACTTTTTACATGAGTAAGTGTTCATGTGGTCTCTTCTTTATGTAGACACAGAAGCTAAGAGATCAGATTGCCCAATATACATATTAAATTTGAAATAAGTTGGTGTAATTACCATTTGCCAGACACCTTGGGCACTTAGCTATAATTTATGGCCATTGATTAGGTGGCAAAACCAAGAAAGAGAGGCTACTGAGAATTGATTTTTAAAAAAGAAGACAGGAGGTTAAACGGATCCTCTGAATACATTACAGCCAATGCATCTAAAATGTAGACTTGAACCTACACTTATTTTTTAAGACAGCTAAGGTGTTAATTATGTGTATTGTAACTTTACAGTTTTTAGTAGGTTCTGAGGAGAGGGTTCAATGATCTGTGGCTACTTCAAAGACCGTTGTTAATAGAATTGGGATGTACTGAGAGTTAAATTGGTAATGAATATTCAGCCATTTCCGCTTTCAATGCTATTAGAATCAAGGATGTGTTACTTGGGGTGAATTACTAGGCAAATAGATTGTGCACTTTGCAAATGCAGCTGCACTAATTTTCCCCAAAACTTAGTAAATATGGTAAAGCTCTGCTGATTTCTGTCATCTAATCATGTGCAAGCAAAAATGTGTTTTTCCCCTGCATCTGATTGGATATTCTTTACAAAGTGAAGCTTCACAATATTCACTAAGCTCTGGGGAAAATTAGTGCAACTGCACTTACACAGAGCACAGTATATTTGCCTTTAGTAAATCAACCCCAGTATCTTATATTAGTGTTACAATATTAATATTGTCAAAATAATAAGGGGCTATTGAGTTGGCTTCATAAAACAAGGTAGATAATACAGAATAAAAAAAAAAAAGCCTTCACCACAAAGTATAGATAGCAAGAAAAATCCTTCAACACGTAGTACAGATAACAATAAATAAAACACATACTGTGGTGTCAAAACTGGGTATTAACATAAATATAAAAATGAGGTAAATAATAACAAGATTTATATGATTCGACAATGAGCTGATTCCTATATAATTACTTTTCAAATTAAGAAATATTTTTGGGACTTATGGTTTCTAAGCTGGTGCTGCAAATAGCTTCACTAAAGCCTTTGCATTAGTCAAATGAATTATTCTCTGGAAAAACACCAGAGCTCAATACCTCTTAATTGAAAACTGGGAAAAGGGGCACATGAGAAATGTAAATATAGAAAATGATTAAAAACATTGTTTAAATGGGATTTTGAGATGGTAAAAGCTTTTCTAACAATAAGAAAAATAATTAAGCATTAAGACACAACAGGGAGTACTTTGCTTAGTCACTAAATGTGTTATGGGCAAAAGGACAAGACTGGAAATTTCAAAAAAGGCATTTGGGAGGCATTCTAGCACCAGGTGAATCCTTTTAACATATGTCTTAATGTTAATATATGTTAAATTACTGTCTCACATGATTTTAAGTCATAAGAATAGAGACTATCCCCAACAGAATTTTGGTGGCTACCAATATTACCAGATGTCCTTTGTGGAGTTTAACCTTTTAGCAATATTTGTCAGTGACATGTTGGAGAACCTCTTTTTTGTTTCTTTATGACCTGGAGCAAGAGTCTAGATCAAACAAGCCCAAGCACACACATACACACAATAATTTACAACATTTTAATACAAGGATATGGGTCTTTCTTTTCGCTATGACTGTAATTTTTAAATCTCAGACTGAAATGAAAACAATTGTCACTTTTGTAAAAAATAAGTACCATTATTCTACTGTGTTAGCTTTGTGAATTGAGTCTATTATCTTTACCTTGGATGTGTCTGGTACACTCAAAATCTGAAGAGCTGAAAACAAGCTCACAACTGTGAGCTTGCTTTAGTTTTGTGCAGCCAGCTTCTGTCATTATGTAAAAGTGAGCTGGGTGGCTGTAGACCCCACTGCACCCCACAGTTCTGTGATTCCTGGGCTCTCCTGCTCATCCCAACCACCAATAAAAAATGTCAGGCAAGTGAGAGGGAGATCTATTCCCTGATCTCTTCTGCTGATTGTAAATCCAACATTTCGATGTTCAGAGCTCATTGAAATGTCAGATGCACAGCAGATCAAGCACATTCTTGATTGACTGGAGCAGAAGGCAAGAGTTGTTATAGGATTAATACTCCTGATATTTCCATAAAGACAACCTGTAAATCTGTAATCTTGATAATGCTATCACAGATAGAGCTTGTTAGTCACCTTGTGATAGCAATCAAGTAAAGTACAAAAAAGTGTTAAGAAATTCAAATACAATAAAATAACAATAAAGAATTAAAAGAAGCCCTGTCCCCCCATGCACATAAGAGCACAAACACATGTGTAGAGCACATACATGTATGTAGACAACTCGCATAGATTATACAGTGGGAACGGAAAGTATTCAGACCCCCTTACATTTTTTACTCTTTGTTATATTGCAGCCATTTTCTAAAATCATTTAAGTTCATTTTTTTCCTCATTAATGTACACACAGCACCCCATATTGACAGAAAAACACAGAATTGTTGACATTTTTGCAGATTTATTAAAAAAGAAAAACTGAAATATCACATGGTCCTAAGTATTCAGACCCTTTGCTGTGACACTCATATATTTCACTCAGGTGCTGTCCATTTTATCTGATCATCCTTGAGATGGTTCTACACCTTCATTTGAGTCCAGCTGTGTTTGATCATACTGATTGGACTTGATTAGGAAAGCCACCCACCTGTCTATATAAGACCTTACAGCTCACAGTGCATGTCAGAGCAAATGAGAATCATGAGGTTAAAGGAACTGCCTAAAGAGCTCAGAGACAGAATTTTGGCAAGGCACAGATCTGGCCAAGGTTACAAAAAAATTTCTGCTGCACTTAAGGTTCCTAAGAGCACAGTGGCCTCCATAATCCTTAAATGGAAGATGTTTGGGACGACCAGAACCCTTCCTAGAGCTGGCCGTCTGGCCAAACTGAGCTATCACAGGAGAAGAGCCTTGGTGAGAGAGGTAAAGAAGAACCCAAAGATCACTGTGGCTGAGCTCCAGAGATACAGTTGGGAGGTGGGAGAAAGTTGTAGAAAGTCAACCATGACTGCAGCCCTCCACCAGTCGGGGCTTTATGGCAGAGTGGCCCAACGGAAGCCTCTCCTCAGTGCAAGACACATGAAAGCCCGCATGGAGTTTGCTAAAAAACACCTGAAGGACTCCAAGATGGTGAGAAATAAGATTCTCTGGTCTGATGAGACCAAGATAGAACTTTTTGGCCTTAATTCTAAGCGGTATATGTGGAGAAAACCAGGCACTGCTCATCACCTGTCAAATACAGTCCCAACAGTGAAACATGGTGGTGGCAGCATCATGCTGTGGGGGTGTTTTTCAGCTGCAGGGACAGGACGACTGGTTGCAATCGAGGGAAAGATGAATGTGGCCAAGTACAGGGATATCCTGGATGAAAACCTTCTCCAGATTGCTCAGGACCTCAGACTGGGCTGAAGGTGTACCTTCCAACAAGACAATGACCCTAAGCACACAGCTAAAATAACGAAGGAGTGGCTTGACAACAACTCTGTGACTATTCTTGAATGGCCCAGCCAGAGCCCTGACTTAAACCCAATTAAGCATCTCTGGAGAGACCTAAAAATGGCTGTCCACCAACATTTACCATCCAACCTGACAGAACTGGAGAGGATCTGCAAGGAGGAATGGCAGAGGATCCCCAAATCCAGGTGTGAAAAACTTGTTGCATCTTTCCCAAAAAGACTCATGGCTGTATTAGATCTAAAGGGTGCTTCTACTAAATACTGAGCAAAGGGTTTGAATACTTAGGACCATGTGATATTTCAGTTTTTCTTTTTTACTCAATCTGCAAAAATGACAAAATTCTGTGTTTTTCTGTCAATATGGGGTGCTGTGTGTACATTAATGAGGAAAAAAATGATTTTAGCAAATGGCTGCAATATAACAAAGAGTAAAAAATTTAAGGGGGTCTGAATACTTTCCGTCCCCACTGTATATCACAGCACATGCCAGGTTCATAGTAAAAAATGCAGATCCCTCATTTACAGCCAACTCTAAACTCATAAGTTGTAAAGACATTTAAAATGTCACATATTGATAATTTTGAGTACTGTAATTGTTTGCCATTTTGTGAATGAACACCCTTATAAACTTGACACAGTTGGTATCTATTTACTTGATACTACCTTTTTGTGAGAAAAAATAGGGATGAAATTGTGTTTGTGTGCACAAAATTTATTTTTAGTGTATTTTTCCTGAAAATATAGATTTAATAAACATTAAACATATAATGTGAAACAATACACTGCAAATATAATTGTTTTATTCTACAAGGCCTCTGTATTTGGAAAATGTACAATGCTCCTAAAAAAAGGTAACTTTATAGCCAAAAATGCTGATCTAACACATGGTGTGAAACTTAAAAAAATTCTAATGGAGGTGAAATAGTTAAGTGAAGCATATAGGGGAATACATAGAACACCACTGCTTACGTTTCTTTCTGTCTGTCTGTCATGTTGATTAAGTGTCTTCACAACTTCCTGAGCCACTTGTCTGGAACATGTATGCAGATCAAAAATTCTTACTTGATGGCTGCTTACTTGTTCCAGGTCAGCAACACTCATATTACTAAATGACAGCCAGACCACTAACATCAGACAAGTAAGTAGCATTTTCCAAAAATCAGTTTAAAACATTTCTCCCTCTGCAAGCTTCATTTATTTCAACTAAACAGGATCAGCTTGACAAATTTGGCTGAGCTGAGCTGAGTTACCTAACTAAAGGAGAAGTGAGCAGGGGGAATTAAAAAAAAAAAAAACTTCTCCTACATATGATTGCATATTTAAAGTGAACACATCAATTCACAGTTGTAAGGAAAAGCTATTTTTTTTATTTTGGAATATACATAACAAAGTAAATTCAATACACAGTGTAAAACTATTGGTATTTTAGTGAAAATTTCCTGCAGAGCTTATTTGCAATGCAGAATAACGTTGGACAGGTTTTTGTGCTCAGGACATAGCAGTTGAGGTAAGCTAGCTTCATGGCATGGCTTCCTGGGATGGATGGACCCTTTGCTACTTCAATAACTCAAGACCATAGATTAATATTATGCGGTGTTGTCACAAAACCTGTTTTAAGACACAGATTTTTTTTTTCTAGCATGTAATCATTCAGCATACTCATCTGACAACATATTGGTGGATTACATGGAAAACATTGTAAAAAAAAAACAGATGTGGTGCTCAGAGCTCCTTTTAGTATCATCCTGATCTCTTGACAGAAAAATCTCTGTCTAAGACATGAACACCAGGCACTGAATGGAAGACTATTATTTATTCCAGTTACACATTCACTAAAATCACGAGAGGTATTTAAATAGAGCTAGTACAATTATGCAAATCAGTCTTTATATTAGCTTCCTGTTAATCCCAGCAGCCAGTGCTGGGAGCTGATTAGACCACATTGGATTTAGCAGTGCTGTAAAAGCTTATTTGTGGAAGAGATAGTAGAATGATGACCTCATCAGTGGGCTGATGTTCTTTCAGTGTCTAAGAAGCAGCCTTGGTTTGGCGCAGAAAACCTAGCTTTATTGCTTCTTTGTAGATTAGAAAAATAGAGAAAAATGAGATTGCTGATTAAGCTTTACTGCCTAGCTGGAGTATCTGAACGACCTAATCACAAATCTTTTGGCAGATAAAATAGCTTGCATAATCATTATACCAGCATGTTTGTTAGCACACAACTGTCTGTAGTTCAGCTTTAAAACAAAATCCAAAAAAGGTCAGTCAACACAAACAGCTTCTCTGTAGTACACTTGGGTATCCCCAAAAACTGGGGCTGCTCCATAATGCAACCAGCTTGCAGCATCACAAAAAAAAGGAGTTGACAGGAGTGAAGATAAATTATACCAATGCTAGTGGGGCTTAAATAGCCTCAGTGACCATTTCTTTTTAATTTAGGTTGGACAGTAGATTAAAAAAAATTGAGATTAATTTGGGTACCCCTGTTATATGTTCCCCTCAAGCCCTGTCATTGTCACTTTTGCCAATTAACTTGAACTGTTGGTAAATGAGCATGTGCATGTATTAACTGGGTACAGTTATCAGAAAACAATAGTTTTCATGAGAGTAGCCCTTTAAATGTAAAGTGTGTAAAAAAGAAACAGCTGCTTTTAACAGCAGTTTAAACAAATCAAACTTAAAAAAATCAAATAAATATTTGTTTGGTACTGTTTTTACAATTCTTTTTTTTTTTTAAATGAGAACTGGAGTTGGACTGTATACATAATGCTGCTAAAGAATCCTTTGTGCATATTTGCACATACATTGCTGTTTTTTACCCTTGGAAAGGTTTGCATTCATATTAGATCACTCTTCACTTCTCCTAACAAGAAAATCTGCTCTAACCGTGAAAGAAGTGCCAAGCAGCACCTTGTCAAGCTAAATGTACCAATCTGCCAGCCTAAGGCATCCTTGCCCCATTAAACCCCTGATCATGGTACAGTACACACACCAGGGACATAAGACAGAGATAATATCCTTATGGATTAAAACAGTTAATAGTTTAAGAATGAACTTTATCAGCCGTGCAGTTGGTATATATTATGTAGCACAACAATGCCCTTCAGATCTCTTATGAACATAAAACCCTAACCTTTGCATTGCAGCATTCTTAACTCTTATGATACTGTAAAAACCATCTTGTATCACATTTTTTGTAGACCTGCAGTCTTAGCAAAGCACCATGAAAATGACTATGATTTTTTGTGAAATAACCCTTCTAAAAAAACATTTATATAAAGAAAAAAAATGCCATTAAACAAGTTACATTAATTATCTTAAGTAGGGATGAGCCGAACACCCTGGTTCAGTTGGCAGCAGAACATGCGAACAGGCAAAAAATTTGTTCAAAAACACGCAAACTCCATTAAAGTCTATGGGACACGAACATGAAAAATCAAAAGTGCTAATTTTAAAGGCTTATATGCATGGTATTGTCTTAAAAAGTGTTTGGGGACCTGGGTCCTGCCCCAGGGGACATGTATCAATGCAAAAAAAAGTTTTAAAAATGGACGTTTTTCCAGGAGCAGTGATTTTAATAATGCTTAAAGTGAAACAATAAGTGTAATATTCCTTTAAATTTCATACCTGGGGGGTGTCTATAGTATGCCTGTAAAGTGGTGCATGTTTCCCGTGTTTACAACAGTCCGAGAGCAAAATGACATTTCTAAAGGAAAAAAGTCATTTAAAAGTACTCGTGGCTATAATGAATTGTTGGTCCCGGCAATACACATAAAAGTTCATTGATAAAAACGGTATGGGATTCCCCCACAGGGGAACCCCGAACCAAAATTTTAAAAAAATGCTTGGGGGTCCCCCCAAATTCCATACCAGGCCCTTCAGGTCTGGTATGGATTTTGAGGGGAACCCCACTGAAAAATTTTTTGTGAAATGGTAGGGATACATTTGTACCCCGTTACCATTTCACACAGGGGGGCTGGGATCTGGGGGTCCCCTTGTTAAAGGGGGCTTCCAGATTCCGATAACCCCCCCGCCCACAGACCCCCACAACCACCGGGCAAGGGTTGTGGGGATGAGGCCCTTCTCCCCCTTAACATGGGGACAAGGTGCTTTGGGGGGCTACCCCAAAGCACCCTCCCAATGTTGAGGGCATGTGGCCTGGTACGGTTCAGGAGGGGGGTGCTCTCTCATCCCCCCTTCTTTCCCTGCAGCCTGCCAGGTTGTGTGCTCGGATAAGGGTCTGGTATGGATTTTTGTGGGACCCCATGCCATTTTTTTTATTTTGGCATGGGGTTCCCCTTAATATCATACAGACCTGAAGGGTCTGGTATGGAATTTGGGGGGACCCCCATGCATTTATTTTTAAATTTTGGTTTGGGGTTCGCCTGTGGGGGAATCCCATGCCGTTTTTATCAATGAACTTTTATGTGTATTGCCAGACCGACAATTCATTATAGCCACAAGTACTTTTAAATTACTTTTTTTCCTTTAGAAATGTCATTTTGCTCTTGGACTGTTGTAAACACGGGAAACATGCACCACTTTACAGGCATACTATAGACACCCACCAGGTATGAAATTTAAAAGAATATTTCACTTTTATTATTTCACTTTAAGCATTATTAAAATCACTGCTCCCGAAAAAACAGCAGTTTTTAAAACTTTTTTGTATTGATACATGTCCCCTGGGGCAGGACCCAGGTCCCCAAACACTTTTTATGACAATACCATGCATATAAGCCTTTGAAAGTAGCACTTTTGATTTCTCCCATAGACTTTTAAAGGGTCTTCCACGGCTTGTAAATTTGCCGCGAACACCCCCAATTGTTCGCTTTTCGGTGAACAGGCGAACACCTGATGTTCGAGTCAAACATTGGGACCATCCCTACCCAAGGCTGTCAGCTTCCTTATCCAATCGGCAGCATCTTCTTCGTTTGGTGGGAGATTATCTATGGTCGAACACAGATATGGGGAGCTTTCCAGTTGACAATCCACTGGGTTACTGGGTCATGAGAACAGACCACTGGCCAGAACTTGCCCAGTATTCAATAGAGCTGCTGAGCTGCCCTGCATTCAGCATGCTTTACAATTCAGTGCTACCGGAGGTTTTGTGACAGATAAGAGAGTGCTCCTGTCCACAGACAGTGGACCGGATGACATGTATCAAAATGAACCAGTCCTGGATTAGCAGCAGCTATCCAGTCCCTGATTAAGTGCTTTCTGGATCTCAAATCTCTGAAAGACTGTCTAGGCTGCCTAGCTTTGTAGGTGTGGATTTCACCTGGAAGAAAATTTTTGGTGTAGATTTCATGGGCACTATTAACACCCAAGGTCCAATTTTTCTGCACCTGTTTGACAAGTGCATATCATCGCAATTTTTGACAGCAAGGCCAATTCTTGCTTTTATCAAGAGTACCTCTTTAGGGTTATGGTGTGAAGGCATCACCCAAACACCAATTTTTCCACATCTGTTACTTGTATCCAAAGTCTGTGAAAGAGACACCAGAATTTATCCAAAAAGTTAATTTAAATTGTGGCCTCATCATACAGACTGGCTCCCAAGTCATTGTTTTTAAAATAAAGAAAGCTTGAATAGAAAATGTAATTTTTTTGGCTTTATAAATGTCATTATTGCTGCAGCAGGCTCTATACACGGTACAGATGTGCTACATTACAGGCAGACTAAGGGGACCCCATCAGGCACTATATTTAAAGGAATTTTTCATTTTTATTGTTGCTTCTCATTTTGATGGTTTCACTTTAAGCATCAGTAAATCATTGCTCATTTTAAAATTATGTTTTTTGACAAACTTTTTTTCATTGATACATTTCCCCTAGGGCAGTGCCCAGACCTCATAACCACTGTATGCCCAATTATTTGCATATAAGCCTTCAAAATAGTCACTTTTGATTTTTCCATTTCAGGTCCCATAGACTTCAATGGGGTTTGTTATTCGGTTCCAAACTTTTGCGATGTTCTCATCTCTACTTGTGACTGAGGGTATTACAATTCCTCTCTAGGATTTGACTAGAAATGCTTATTTTGAATGTTAAGAGGAAGGCTGTATCCTAGTGCGAGTATCCTAGTTGCCTCTCCTAGTTGTCTCAGATATAGGAAGGGGCATTTTTGAAAGGCATGTGAAAATGACATTTCATAAAACTGAAATACTACATGTAGGCAGTCCGAATGATGCATGCATATTGCTTCAAAATGCCTCAGATCCTTATGGAGCAATCCCTTCTTGACAAGCTTAGAGGAGAAATGCTTCAGTTGCAAATAATGAAGCTATTGACCCTGGCGAGGGGTATCAGGAGGAGGGATCTCAGGGAGGGTTTTCAGTCCAGATGAATAGATCTTCCATCTAACCAGGGAGAGGCAGATGCCATCCAACAAAGAAAGCTCCTGTTGTGTAAACTAGCCAGGAGCTTTGGATTGCCCATAATCATTGTATGAGGCCTGGCATAGAAGGAAATAGCCAATTTCCTAATAGAAGAGTTTCAAACTGGTAACAGTGGTGTGTGTGTGTGTGTGTGTGTGTGTGTGTGTGTGTGTGTGTGTGTGTGTGTATGTATGTATGTATATGTATTTATGTATATATATGCATGTATATGCATGTATATATATAACAATATGTAATCAATGAAGAAGTTATTTGGTGTGGCCCCTAAGGCTATCACCTTGCATTTTTTTTCTTTTTGTCTTTACTCTTCACAAAAGTATAACCAGCTCTTCATTTTGATCTGAGACAATTATAAATACGTACCTTGCTTTGAATGTGTCTTGTAGAATATTTTAAATTGCCTTATCACTGCAACAAAGTAATCTACATGTTTAAGTTTAAGAAAGTCTACCTTGGGAAATTTATATTTTTTGAAAAATGAAACTGCATACATTTATACATTGAAAAAAGAAATAGCATTTTGGAATACATTAGGAAAATATAGTGAACCACACATAAGGGCATTAGGGAGCAAGATCATTCAGTCTTTAACCAACACATTTTTTATTTATCAGATTATAGATTCCAATATATATTCATACAGGTGAAAGTTAAAATTTTCACATAGTTTACCAATCTGCTGTTAATCATGTTTTATGAATGCCAAAAAAAGTAGGCATAGTCCAGAATACCAGGACTGGTACCATTTATTTTTTGTGGACCTGTCATTGGGTTCAATGACAATTTTAAAATCTTATAGATGGAAGATAATGTTAAATGATGAACCCTCTATATTACATTTTGTCTTTAGTGGTGCTTCTATCTACAATGTAGTAGGCAAGTGGTTGAAAAATGAACTTAGTAAAATAAAAAATGTTTATTGGTGTCTATAATGGTTACTAAAGATTATGCTATGCACAATGATATGACTTTAACCTAGACAAGTCTTTTAGATAACATGCACACTATAATTGAACATCCCACCATTTCAAGCGCCAAAATAATGCATTAGAAGTTGTTTGAGTTATGCTTGTTTTAAGGCTTCAACTTATTTACGACATGAAAAACAACTTGAAAGCCCATGGCAACAAGATTAAAAGGAAGTCTTAAATATTGAATCTTTAGATCAAAAAGTTCTGTTATTCGGTCATATCCGCAGCCTACATCACCAGTGAGAAAGTTAGGTGTAGCCATTACAGCACATACAAAAGATGTTCCATGATGGGGATAAGAGTGTAAATCTAGTTTTTATTTTTTTAATTATTTTTTTTACATCTACTCTGCTAAATTTAGGCTGAAAGTTAGTGTCAATCTATCAATTATTAAAATTATTTTTTCATGGATTAGAATTACAGAAGTACAAAAGAGTGTGGGTCCACCAACAACAAACCTATTGAAATGTGAGCCTATATGTGGGTAATCTATAGTACATACTTAGGGGACTTACCCTCTACACTAAAAGTATTATGCAATGCAATGCAAGCTCTAATAGCAGAAAAGCAGTATGTTAGAATTCTCTGCTAAAGGTGGAAAGGTAGCAGTTTTAGTAGTTTCCACAGAAAGTACAATGTAGAGGGGAATGAAAATAAATGTAATCTTAGAAGGCATGCCGCTTTCAGTGTTTTACCTTATGACAACTGAAGGAAACCTGCAGTGAGAAAGACAATAGGGCTGCCACTGTTGATCACCCTTTCTGAAAATACTTTGTCTATCTATATCCAACTAATGGTGCCGTGCGTCACACTGTAAATAATGTATGGTGAAATAATCAGTGTTTTATCAAAATGTGAATACTGTCACTTTCAGTGTAACCTCATGTGTAATCTTACCTCACCTTAAAAAAAAAAAATGGGCATATATATCAATATATCAAAACACAATAAATTATATATACAGTGGGGACAGAAAGTATTCAGACCCCCTTAAATGTTTCACTCTTTGTTATATTGCTGCCATTTGCTAAAATCATTTAAGTTCATTTTTTTTCCTCCTTAATGTACACACAGCACCCTATATTGACAGAAAAACACAGAATTGTTGACATTTTTGCAGATTTATTAAAAAAGAAAAAACTGAAATATCACATGGTCCTAAGTATTCAGACCCTTTGCTCAGTATTTAGTAGAAGCACCCTTTTGATCTAATACAGCCATGAGTCTTTTTGGGAAAGATGCAACAAGTTTTTCACACCTGGATTTGGGGATCCTCTGCCATTCCTCCTTGCAGATCCTCTCCAGTTCTGTCAGGTTGGATGGTAAACGCTGGTGGACAGCCATTTTTAGGTCTCTCCAGAGCTGCTCAATTGGGTTTAAGTCAGGGCTCTGGCTGGGCCATTCAAGAACATGGAAAGAATCTTATTTCTCGCCATCTTGGAGTCCTTCAGGTGTTTTTTAGCGAACTCCATGCAGGCTTTCATGTGTCTTGCACTGAGGAGAGGCTTCCGTCAGGCCACTCTGCCATAAGGCCCCCACTGGTGGGGGGCTGCAGTGATGGTTGACTTTCTACAACTTTCTCCCATCTCCCGACTGTATCTCTGGAGCTCAGCCACAGTGGTCTTTGGGTTCTTCTTTACCTCTCTAACCAAGGCTCTTCTCCCCCGATAGCTCAGTTTGGCCGGACGGCCAGCTCTAGAAAGGGTTCTGGTGATCCCAAATGTCTTCCATTTAAGGATTATGCAGGCCACTGTGCTCTTAGGAATCTTTAGTGCAGCAGACATTTTTTGTAACCTTGGCCAGATCTGTGCCTTGCCACAATTCTGTCTCTGAGCTCTTCAGGTAGTTCCTTTTAACTCATGATTCTCATTTGCTCTAACATGCTGTTACCCTGAAAAATCTATATTTAAGATTTTTCATATCTCATAGATATGAGGTGGGTTAAATAAGAGTTCTTTCGACGAAGAGTGAAAGCTTAAAATACAATAACATTTATTAGGAAGCAGTTGAAAGTCTAGCTAATACACAATCATCTATCTATCGCCTTACACCAAGGCAAAAAATATTAGGTTGAAATAAAGTATTTACATGAAGGAATATAGAGTATATTCCTTAATACAGTAATCTACACACATATTCAGTTACAAGTAAAAGGGCATTCCTTTCCCATAATTACCCATCCTTACCAAAGCTCCTTTCAGCTTGCTGGTCTTATCAGAAAGAGACTAATACCTCCCCCTTGGCTCTGAGTATATCAAACCAAGCTGATGTCTCATTGGTTGGCCTAGCTTGGATCATGATAGGAGGGCTTACTCCATAAGTCGGCCCCCTTTCATGCAAATCCTTGTGACTATGCTGGCCAAGTGTGTTAATTGCATTTCCCCAGGAAGTTAGGTCCAATGCATATCCCAGCATGGCACCCTTTCAAAGGAGTAGGTGTAGAATAAAGGAATTGGCTCCCATTGTTTGCATATACAAGCCTTGGCCCACATTCTCTGCTCTTAGCAAAAGCTTAAATGAAACCCTTTTTGCCCAGCTTTCATAGATGCCAGCTAAATGAAATATATTCATTATTACAATATTTTACAGTTATTAATGGAGATTTCATATAAACTCATAAGGCAACAATGCAATGTGAGCTGTAAGGTCTTATATAGACAGGTGTGTGACTTTCCTAATAAAGTCCAATCAGTATAATCAAACACAGTGGACTCAAATGAAGGTATAGAACCATCTCAAGGATGATCAGAAGAAATGGACAGCACCTGAGTTAAATATATGAGTGTCACAGCAAAGGGTCTGAATACTTAGGACCATGTGATATTTCAGTTTTTTTTTTTTTATAAATCTGCAAAAATGTCAACAATTCTGTTTTTCTGTCAATATGGGGTGCTGTGTGTACATTAATAAGGGAAAATGAACTTAAATGATTTTAGCAAATGGCTGCAATATAATAAAGAGTGAAAAATTTAAGGGGGTCTAAATACTTTCTGTCCCCACTGTATATATTTATATATATAAAAGTTAGCTTGTGTATTCCCAAAGTAAATAGCAACAACAGTAGTAATGATTTCCTTTGTATTCCACCACCATGTGCAATGATTTATACCATGCAGCGTGAGGTTCTCTTCACCAGATGTGCCCTCACCTGAAATATTTTACCACTGGTATGGTCTAACTATGCCTCTGATCCACACAAGGGGATCTGCTTTATTTTTGCAATAGCTGGAATATGAAAGTTATTCCTCCTTAAGCACTCCTCCACTCAGCCAAGGCAACATAGAAAAAGAACACTATACATAGTGCTTTATCTTTTAAAAATAACCAGTTTTTATTTTACACACTTAAGTAAAAACACTCCCATGTTCATTGTGCTTACAGTACACCAGCCAATGTCAGCATGCAATGTATTAGAATCTCCAGCAGAAACAATACACATTTCTCAGTGTCGTGACATCAACAAGCCCCTCCCCTATGCGTTAATGCGTTATGTCACAGGGTCACATGCCTTCCTCAGGGAGAGATGAGGAGAGTTTGGTAAAACAAACACTGTGAATAGCACCATGAACATGTAAGTATTTTTAACTTAAGTGTGTAAAATAAAAACTGGTTATTTTTGAAAGATAAAGCTCTATGTATAGTATTCTTTTTCCATGTTGTCTTGTCTGAGTGGAGGAATGCTCAAGAAGGAAGTCAGTATCACCTTCATATTCCAGCTGATTGAAAATTCTGAGGATCCCCTTATGTGGATCAGAGGTGTAGTTAGACCATACCAGTGGTCATATATTCCAGGTGAGGGCACATCTGGTGAAGGGAACTTAACACTGCATGGTACAAATCATTGCACATGGTGGTGGAATAGGAAGAGAATCATTGCAACTGATGTTATTTACTTTGGGACTATATGAGTGGACTTTTTTTATATATTAATCATTTTTTATATATCAATATTTTTCCCATTTTTTTCTTTTTCAAAATGTTTTCTGCATGTATATGTGATTGTAGATATAATTTATTTTGTGCCCATCTTGATTTTTTTTTTAAAGTGAAGTAAGATTACACATGAGGTTACATTTAAAGTGACAGTATTCACATTTTGATAAAACATACTGCACCATTAGTTGGATATAGTGTGTACACATATTATTGAGAGTATGTTTAGGTGTGTGCGATTCACTATTAACTGTAACATAGCAGCTCACAAACATCTTTTGATATAGTTTACTATTTGTCTAGCTAGCATTTCAACCCTCTCGATTCAATACTTTGAGTCAGGAGTTTTTACTTGCTATGCTTGCTGCATACTTAATCTACGTCATTGAGTCAAAGCATTGATGCCAGAGATAGTCAGTCAAAGAACATTTTCAGAATGAGTTCATACTTGATTTGTTGTAGCCGTATTAGTGCAATTGTGACAGAGAAAATTGAGTACTGTCCGTGATACTTTTTTTATTTGCACTAACATACAATTTTTCAGGACAAGCTTTCGGGGTATGTCCCCTTCTTCAAGGTCCAAGCAGTACTGATTCACACATTTTTAAGCAGAATGTTAAAGAAAAAAAGGAAAAAAAAAAAAAAAAAGAAAACAAAACACATACAAATCAATGGTAATAAAGATAGCAGCAGAGTTAGTGAGATAAGACAGAGGGAGAGCTAGGAGGGAATGCAAGGGGGGGAAATACTAATCACAGAGCGGTCGTAAAACTTTAGCATAATGTGTAAGGAAACCAATGTCTAAATTCAGGCCATTATTCTTTGTGTCAAAAAGAAGTATCATTCTTAGTTCAAACGTTTTCCTTTCCTGGATAGTTCTGAAATTCCCTTTAAGAACTAAGACATTGAGGTCTTCTATAGTGTGGTCCGATTGTGAGAAATGATGTCCCACAGGTGTGCATAAACTGTCTTCTTTATGTTCTTTGATGGTATGTCTGTGCAAATTCGTCCTCACTTGCAACTTCTGTCCTGTTTCACCAACATAAGATCCTTTGCTGCACCTTTTGCATTGGATGAGGTACACAACATTACTTGAGGTACAGCTGTAAGATCCCATGATATAGAAGGTCCCATTTGTGTGTGTAACACTTTTGGATAGATTTATCTGGTTGCATAGTTTGCAGCGTTTTTTATTGCAGGGTTTGCAACCATTATTTTTGACTTCATAATCAGAGTGAAGTTTCCTGCTGATTAGTTTGTGTCTGAGATTGGGTGGTTGTCTGAAAGCCAATAATGGGGGTTGTTGGAATATTCCTTTCAGAGTTTCATCCTCTGTTATAATGGGTTGTAAATCTTTAATTATCTTTTTGATCCCTTCAAGTGCTGGGTTGTATGTGGTCACTAGAGGTACTCGGTTATTTGTTTTTTTCTCTGTGTATTGGTGGAGATTTTCTCTTCGGGTTTTCAAGGCTGTGTTTATGCTGTTGTTTATGGTTTTGTCTTTGTAACCTTTCTTATGGAAGGAGTCTGCCAGTGTTCTGAGATGTTTATCTCTGTCTTCTGGGTCTGAACAAATTCGGTGGTATCTGATGGCCTGGCTGTGTATGATGGCCCGTTTGGTGTGTTGGGGGTGAAAACTGGAACTATGAAGATAGCTGCATCGGTCAGTCGGTTTTCTGTATATTGACGTGTGTAGCTTGTCATCCCTGATGTATACTGTAGTGTCCAGGAAGTTGACATGTGTGTTCGAATAGTCCATTTTTAGTTTGATAGATGGGTGAAAAGTGTTGATCAATGAAAAGAATTGGTTTAGATTTTCTTCACCTTCAGTCCATATCATGAATATATCATCAATATAGCGATAATATCTGTATGGCTTTTGTTGTATGCTGTTCAGAAATTTGTCCTCCAGGTCAGCCATAAATAAATTTGCATATTGGGGTGCCATTTTGCTTCCCATAGCAGTACCCATACACTGGAGATAGATGTCATTATTGAAAGTGAAGTAGTTGTGTGTAAGAATGAATTCAATGAGCCGTGTCACATCCTCAGCAGTGTATTTGTGGTCTGGTGAGGATGATAAGAATCTGTGACATGCCGCCAACCCATCCTTGTGAGGGATGTTACTGTACAGAGATTCTACATCCATAGTGACTAGAAGAGTATTAGGTGGTAATTGTTGTATATTGTTAAGCTTGTTCAGAAAATCAGTGGTGTCTTGCAGGAAACTTGCAGTGTTCATGACTAAAGGTTTTAACATGTTTTCTACAAGGCCTGAGATATGTTCAGTAAGTGTATTCATACCTGTTATAATGGGTCTGCCTGGATTTCCTGGCTTGTGGATCTTGGGCAGCATGTAGAAGTCTCCCATTTCTGGATTATCCGGAATTGCATTGATGAGTTCTGAATGTAGGTGGCTTGGCATTGTCGCAATGAGACCTTTTAATTGCTTAGTAAAATCCTGGGTCGGATCATAATCCAGTTTTTTGTAGTAAGTAGTATTTGCCAGCTGCCTCTGGCCCTCTTGTATATATTTGTCTGTATCCATCACAACGACTGCTCCCCCTTTATCTGCTGGTTTGATGGTTATGGCCTGATTATTGCGCAGATCATGTACAGCTCTTCGCTCCAGTGGCGAAAGGTTGTATAATGTTTTCTTTTGCTGGGTGGATATCAGGGATGTAACTCGCAGCCTGAAGCTGTCAATATAGGTATCCAGTTTGGGGTTGCGTCCTTGTGGAGGTGTGAAGTTGCTGTTCTTTTTCCTTTTGTAACCATCTATTGTCCTAGGATTCCTTTCCTTACTGTCAAAATATTCTTTGAGCCTTAGTCTCCTAAAGAATTCCTCCATATCTGACCATACCTGTAATTTATCCAATTTGGTGGTTGGGCAGAATGTGAGGCCTTTGGAGAGGACTGTTGTTTCTGGTGTAGTAAGTTGATGATTTGACAAATTTATTATTCCGAGTTCCTCTGTTATATCCACATTTTCTGTAAAGTCAGCATTTACACAAAGGATACCTTGGGATTCTGGATTGGCTTCCAAGTTGCTGATAGCAGGAGTTATAGAAGTTGTGTTTGTTTTGTGTTGTTTAGGTTGTATCCAAAAGGTCTGCAGACAGAGATAAACATCTCAGAACACTGGCAGACTCCTTCCATAAGAAAGGTTACAAAGACAAAACCATAAACAACAGCATAAACACAGCCTTGAAAACCCGAAGAGAAAATCTCCACCAATACACAGAGAAAAAAACAAATAACCGAGTACCTCTAGTGACCACATACAACCCAGCACTTGAAGGGATCAAAAAGATAATTAAAGATTTACAACCCATTATAACAGAGGATGAAACTCTGAAAGGAATATTCCAACAACCCCCATTATTGGCTTTCAGACAACCACCCAATCTCAGACACAAACTAATCAGCAGGAAACTTCACTCTGATTATGAAGTCAAAAATAATGGTTGCAAACCCTGCAATAAAAAACGCTGCAAACTATGCAACCAGATAAATCTATCCAAAAGTGTTACACACACAAATGGGACCTTCTATATCATGGGATCTTACAGCTGTACCTCAAGTAATGTTGTGTACCTCATCCAATGCAAAAGGTGCAGCAAAGGATCTTATGTTGGTGAAACAGGACAGAAGTTGCAAGTGAGGATGAATTTGCACAGACATACCATCAAAGAACATAAAGAAGACAGTTTATGCACACCTGTGGGACATCATTTCTCACAATCGGACCACACTATAGAAGACCTCAATGTCTTAGTTCTTAAAGGGAATTTCAGAACTATCCAGGAAAGGAAAACGTTTGAACTAAGAATGATACTTCTTTTTGACACAAAGAATAATGGCCTGAATTTAGACATTGGTTTCCTTACACATTATGCTAAAGTTTTACGACCGCTCTGTGATTAGTATTTCCCCCCCTTGCATTCCCTCCTAGCTCTCCCTCTGTCTTATCTCACTAACTCTGCTGCTATCTTTATTACCATTGATTTGTATGTGTTTTGTTTTCTTTTTTTTTTCCTTTTTTTCTTTAACATTCTGCTTAAAAATGTGTGAATCAGTACTGCTTGGACCTTGAAGAAGGGGACATACCCCGAAAGCTTGTCCTGAAAAATTGTATGTTAGTGCAAATAAAAAAAGTATCACGGACAGTACTCAATTTTCTCAGAATGAGTTCAGCAATTGTAGTCCTGGTGTTCAGCTCACAAGTGGTTTCCTTTAAATTTCTTATGTATTACTGTATCTGTAGATTGTTCATTGATCATGACCAGATGAATCTATTACCTGGACATGCATGAAATCACAAGTGAGATTCTATCATATTTCCTTAAAGCAATCTTGTGAATCGATTTAATGAAAACTGCTGTTCATTAGGAGATTACAGGCACTTCATTATTAAACAATTCATTTGTTTTAATCATAACTAAATTATAATTTAATTAAATTACCAGAAGACACTAATGAATGTTTATTTTGCCCTCAATGGAAGAAAATTCTCAGATACTGTAAAAGACAAAGCTTACAGGGTAGAAAAAAAATGTATTATATGTACATAACTGATATACCGCTGTTTAAAATAAATGCAATGAATCATTTGCAGTATAATATTAAATTGTGTCAGGTTTGGCAAATTTGGTAGCAAATGACTATTTTACAGTAAAAAGTCTATTATATTTAAAAAAAAAAGAACATACTTCCGAGCCATTGTTTAAAACTAAAATCAGACATGTGATAATATTTGATATCACACTAAACACATTTAAACATTTGTATAAATGCCAGCTCTCATTAAAGATGAGTTATACTCATCTTTAATCTAACGATGCGCCCTCCTGGAACTGCTGACATCTTCAGGTGGCCGGGTTCTGGGCCTTGATCACCAGCCACTGTCATTGGCCAGGCTGAGATGATGTGCATGTGTGGGAGTTCTATCAGCTTCATCATTGCTGAGTTTGTGCAGTGAGCTGCACGTGCATAGCTCACTGCACAGAGGTGGACAGGAAGGTAAGTAGCTTTAAGACAGAAGAGACAAAGCATGTATTTTTCTGCATTAAAAATCCTGCCTGTTTATCCATGTTTTGATTTTGGACTAAAGATCCACTTTAATGCCTTCATTTAGTTTTTTTTACCAATGTGAGAGCACCATGTTAAAATAAACAAAGGTTATATTTCACTTTAAAATGCAGTCATGAAAGGACAAGTTCTCTATCTGTTGAAAAGTAAGGAACAATTCAATGCCTAAAATACACAAATCACCATGACTTTCAAACACAAAAAAACTCCTTTCTCTCAGGCACCCTTTCATCAAGCAATCTACCTTTAGCATACCACTTCCCTATCTTAATTTTCTGTTGACACTCATCAAAAGATAATATATAAATATGAACATATATAGGGTTAGGCCTCCTCCTCCACTATGATAATGATTGGGCAGTGGGAGTCTGTTCTTATGCCCTATACCTGGAAGCAGGTTTATCTCAGGGCTGCAGCAGCAAATGGGCACATTGGGCAGGATGTCTCAAGATTTACACGGGAAGATGCTTTCTACATTGCAGCTGGGTATCTTGGTTTAAATGTAAAGGCAACTAATTTTGAACAATATATCATTCCTTTGATGATAAATGATAATTTTCTGTTTGCAATCTTGTCAGCTGGCATTGTATTCAGATGTCTCTTTGAACTACACAACACTTCCACCTATGTTATAGAAAATATGAGGCTTCCTTATAGGGAAAAGTTGATCCAGGGAATATAAGATTGCCTTTCTAGGAATCAGGAAGGAGTTTTTTTTCCCTGCTGGAGCAAATTGGATCATGCCATGCTGTGTTTTTTTGCCTTCCTTTGGATCAACTGTGGGTATAGGATTGTGTATATGGGATTGTATTTTTTTTTTATTAGTGGTTGAGCTGGATGGACTTGTGTCTTTTTTCAAACAGACTAACTATGTAAACTCCTCTTGCAAAGTGAAAAAAAAATGTTTCCCTTAGTAAAACAATGGGGTTTATTTACTAACGGCAAATAGACTGCTTAGTAAATGAGCAGAAGTTTTCTGACTTTCATCATCTAATCATGTTGTTACTAGGGATGAGCTGAACACCCTCCTGTTTGGTTTGCAGCAGAACATTCGAACAGGCAAGAAAATTTGGCAGAACACACGAACACCATTAAATTCTATGGGACACGAACATGAATAATCAAAAGTGCTAATTTTAAAGGCTTATATGCAAGTTATTGTCATAAAAAGTGTTTGGGGACCTGGGTCCTGCCCCAAGGGACATGTATCAATGCAAATTTTTTTTTTTTAAACTGACGTTTTTTTGGGGAGCAGTGATTTTTTTAATGCTTAAAGTGAAACAATAAACATTAAATATTCCTTTAAATATCGTGCTTGGTGGGTGTCTATAGTATACCTATAAAATGGCACAGTTTTCCCATGTTTAGAACAGTACCACAGCAAAATGACATTTCTAAAGGAAAATTTTTCATTTAACCTCCCTGGCGGTATGATTATTTCGGATTTTATGTGCTGAAAGCGGTACAATTATTTTGCATGGAAATTTGGCGTTTTATATTGTAGGCCTGTAATTCTTAACAATAACACACTTAAATCTGTCCACCAAGAATCTAGTAGATATCCTGGGTATGATGAAGTTTGAAACACAAAAACATAAATTATAACATAATAAATAAATATAAATAATTAAAAAATAAATAATATAATAATAACAAAATAAATTTCCCCACGATTCACTATCGCTCAAATTTGCAAGTGTTCTAATTTACTATCACTGTTTTCTAGCTGGTCTAAAGCCACTTTTGATGTAAAGGGACACTTTTTGGTTGTTATGGACAATCTCCAGTTTCCAGGCAGAAAGATCAGTATATATAATATAAAACTGCATGCAGGGCATTGGACAAAGCACTGGGGACAAAAGGTATGTGAAAAAATTTCATATAGTACTGTAAATCTTATGTGTTATGATTTTTACTTTTTTTAATTTGCCGCCAGGCTCCGCCCACGTGCATCGTGATGCTCGCAGGGAATGGAGCCTGACACAGAGAGGCTTCGGAGGAGGACACAGCCCGCAGACACAGTGGGGGGACATTGCGGGATCCTGGGGACAAGGTAAGTAACACCGCACAAGGATCCTGCAATGTAATCCCAAGTGTGGCTCGGGGTTACCGCTAATGGTGCTGAAATTTAACCCCGAGCCACACTCGGGAATACCGTCAGGGAGGCTACAACTGATCGCCGCTGTAATGAATTGTCGGGTCTCGGCAATATAGATAAAACTCATTGAAAAAAAGAGCATGGGATCCCCCCTCATTCCATTACCAGGCCCTTTGGGTCTGGTATGAATATTAAGGGGAACCCCGAACCAAAATTTTTTAAAAAATTGCATGGGGTCCCCCTAAAATCCATACCAGGCCGTTCAGGTCTGATATGAAAATTAAGGGAACCCTGCGCCAATTTTTTTAAAAAAATGGAGTAGGGGTCCCCCCAAAATCCATACCAGGCCCTTATCCAAGCACACAACCTGGCAGGTGGCAGGAAAAGAAGGGGGGACAAGAGAGCACCCCCCCTCCTGAACCGTACCAGGCCACATGCCCTCAACATGGGGAGGGTGCTTTGGGGTATCCCCCCAAAGCCCCTTGTCCACATGTTGTTGGGGACAAGGGCCTCATTCCCACAACCTTTGCCCAGTGGTTGTGGGGGTCTGCGGGCGGGGGGCTTATCGGAATCTGGAAGCCCCCTTTAACAAGGGGACCCAGGATCTCAGCCTCCCCCCGTGTGAAATGGTAACAGGGTACAAATGTACCCCTACCATTTAAAAAAAAAGTGTCAAAATGTTACAAATGACAAAACACAGCTTGGGACAAGTCCTTTATTAAAAAATTTTAAAAAATGCCCCACGATGTCCATTCATCTTATTCTATCATGCTGCCTGGACTGAAAAAGAAAAAAAAAATCACCATGGGAGGCTCCCGCCATCTGATGCTTCTTGGCTTGTGACAGCTCTTATATGACTGAGGGTGGGGCCATCCAGTGACCCTACCCCCTTATGACACCATAGGACTTCCCCATGGCTTCCCTGTGGCATCAGAGGGGTCAGGGTCATCTATTTATGTAACCAGGTTGCCCCACCCACTCTGATGCCACGGGGAAGCCATGGGGAAGTCCCCGTGCATCAGAGGGGGCGGGGTAACCCTGTTACATCACTGGGTGGCCCCGCCCTCCGTTATATAAGAGCTGTCACAAGCCAAGAAGCATCAGGCGGCGGGAGCTTCCCATGGTGGGGGATCAGTGGCAGATTTCTTTTCTTTTTCGGTCCAGACAGCGTGATAGAAGAAGATGAATGGACATCGTGGGACATTTTAATTTTTTTAATAAAGGACTTCTCCCAAGCTGTGTTTTGTTGTTTGTAACATTTTGACACATTTTTGTGAAATAGTAGGGGTACATTTGTACCCCATTACCATTTCACACAGGGGGAGGCCAGGATCTGGGAGTCCCCTTGCTAAAAGGGGCTTCCAGATTCCGATAAGCCCCCCACCCACAGACCCCCACAACCACCGGGCAAGGGTTGTGGGAATGAGGCCCTTGTCCCCATCAATATGGGGACAAGGTGCTTTGGAGGGCTACCCCAAAGCACCCTCCCCATGTTGAGGGCATATGGCCTGGTATGACATATGACAAACATATTTAGTTACAAGTACAAGGCAGACATTTCCCATAGTTACATTTTCCACCAAGGTTCAACTCTGGTGGCTGCTTTACCATAGAGTGTGTATGATAGGTGGGCTTCCCTATTCCTGGTTAAGGACCGGCTACATCTTCAATCCCTATACTTTGCATAAGTCTTTAATGCAAATCCTTTGCATAAGTCTTTAATGCAAATCCCTTTAATGCAAATCCTTGTGACTATTCTGAGTGGAAGATTAACTTGACCTTTTCCGGGAAGTTAAGTATTGATTACGGGTTGGCCTCCCTTCATTGCATATCCAAACATGGCATCCTTTGAAGTGAATATTTGTAGAACAAAGAGGTTTGGGTCCCATTGTTTAGATAAACAAGCCTAGGCACCGAATTGTCTGTCTAACAGAGACTTCTGTGAAGATAGTATGTTACACCCCCTACATAGATACAAGCCAAATGAAATATATTCATAATTACAATATTTTACAGCTATTAATGACGATTTTACATAAACTCATAAGGCAACAATGTGCAAGCAAAAATGCATTCTTTTTTTATATTCCTTGCACATGATTTAGGCATTCTTTGCAATAGCTTCACACTTTACTAAGCTCTGGAGCAAGGGCCCTTGCAGAGTGCAACTGCACTTTACAAAGTGCACAGTCTATTTGCCTTTAGTAAATCACCCCAATGTCTGTTCTCAATAAAGAACATACAACACTAATGCCACGTACACACGATCGGAATTTCCGTCAGAAAAAACATGATGGATGGTTTTTCCGACGGAATTCCACTTAAGCTTGCTTTGCATACACACGGTCACACAAAAGTTCTCTGAACTTTCGACGGTCAAGAATGCGTTGCCTTACAACACTACGACGAGCCGAGAAAATGGAGTTCAATGCTTCCAAGCATGCGTCAAACTGTTTCCGAGCCTGCGTGATTTTTTGCGAGTCCGAATTGCATACAGACGAACACATTTTCAGTCAGGAATTTTTCCCGACCGAAAAATAGAGAACATGCTCTCAAACTTTTGCTGGCTGGAATTCCGCCAGGAAAAGATTGATGGAGCATACACATGGTCGCATTTTCAGACAAAAAGCTTTCATCAGACTTTTGCTGTCAGAATTTCCAATTGTGTGTACGGGGCATTAGAGCCATTTTTATAAAGCAGTGAATGTAATATTCACCAAACATTCACACGTGAGTAATCTTTACAAGTAGTTTAAAATGTATGTGCCAGGAAGTATCGCCTGTAAAGAAAATTTGATGAATGTTACATTTACTGCTTTTAAAAATTATGCCCTTTAATGAATGTGTGAGCATGGGAAAGGAAATTTCAGTCTAAATTGATTTATCTGTTGTTTATTTAGTAACAGCAAACATCCTGCAAGAGACAACATGGAGTTTTGTTCAAAGCGAAGTGGTGATGTGATGCAAAGCCCTTTGGGTCCCATAGACTTTAATGGGGTTCTGTGTTTGGGTTCAAACTTAAATGTCCAGGGAAGTATTCTAGATATATTATATATATATATATATATATATATATATATATATATATATATATATATATATATATATATATATATATATATATATATATAGTATATATATTTTTTTACTGAAATTTGGGCTGTGATGCTGTCTCTTTAGCATACATCAGTGGTAATCCTTGCAGGCCAAAAAAAAATGCTGGCAGTTTCTGGTGGGGGACATGTACGCTGCAAGCAAAGCCAAGGGTCTTACGGTAAGACAGGAGATTAGCTAGCAGGTGATGTCTTGGCCAGGCAAGGATTTAGACAAATATAATCCAGGCTTTGTTGGAGACAGTTTAAATGTCTAATCTTTACACAAAATTCATGTGAAACATTGTATTATAAACTGTTCATGTTGGGAGGATTAATAACAGGATTCAAATGTCAGTTAAACATTTAGAATATTACATCTAATGCACGGCTATGTGAGTACAGTTTTATCATTGTCCTCACTGTAATATCAGTGACAGAATAAAAGTCACTGTATTTGCTATATAGAGGAAATGTCTAATGAAAATTAATTATACCCTTTATCATTTGAGCGAGAATCTCACATGGTTTATAAACATAGATAGCAACAGTATGTCATTTTCTTTAACAATTCAATTAAAATAGTTTAAATCTGATCATCACGATTAAACATAACTTGAAGCATTTCTACTAGTGACAGAGAGGAACTTCCCTTAGGGGATATTTTGAATTTACCCAGGCAGCCGTTCTCTTCCTGCAAATAATAACACGGAATAGCCATTTTGGATTATATAACGTAATATTATAACACATCTCACAAACAGTTAGGGGAATTGTATACAATAGCAAAATGTAAAATGAGAAAAATAGAAGAGACTGTGAATATGCATTTCTAAAATCTAAAAATAAGAACAAGAAAACAAAGCTTTTTAATCATAGTCATTGTAAATACAAATAGATAACAAAATCAAGGCATCAAGGTTGATTATTTAAATACATTTTAATTTATGTTTTTGGGATGGTTTATTTCAATTTTCAATACCTGTTGAAGGAGCACAATGCTGTAACATATAACAACCAAGCAAACATAATTGTTGCTGAAACTAATAAGTACAAGATGGTTTCTGACTGTTTTTTTGAGAACGTTATTTGTACTCTCATCCTTGCACTAACCATGTTAGTGGCCATAAAAGTGCTAAAAGTGACTGAGTTGGACAGGCTGGTCCAGCAAGAAATAGAGCTGGACAATCGGTATCGGGCTCTGCAATGGCAGGTAGAGGAGGAATATTTAGGGGAGACAACAGAATGCTCTCCGGAGGGATATGACTTTGGTGGCCCTGGATTGCTGTGGGAGAGCCTTTCAGATTGTTTTGTGTATGGCGATGAAGTGGAACCTACCCTGGAGGACCTGCGAGAATACAGAGAGGCTATGTTCAGTCTTGCAGGGGTCTCAGAGCTTAAACCTGATCTAGACTATTTGCTAAGGAAGGAACAGCATCTGGAAAGGGCATACAGGAAACTGCTAGAATGCGTTCAGCAGCATGCCAGAGAATCAGCAGTGGAAACTCCGGAGATTGCCACTCCAAAGCTGAAGTGCTGACAACAGGGCAGAGTTCTGCTAACCTCTGCCCAGCACTGATGGCATCTTCTGGGTTCCACGGACATAAGATTGTGAACTTCTATCCCCAGGCACCAGTTGCAGACACAGGGGATTTGATGGACTTTTCTGCTGGGGAGGAACAGCCAGGAGAGCCTCCGATGGGGGAGCTGGTGTTAAGGCTGCACTTCACTGTGCTCTGCCCAGCACCAACAGCAGTATCTGTGGATTTACAAGGAACTTCACCAGCTGAAGCACTGGCCACTGGACAGAGGGTCCAAGACCTCTGCCCTACACCTGCGGCGGTTCCGGAGGCCCAGGGTGAGAAGGAGATGATCCCTTCCCAGCAGCATATGGCACCCCAGACTGATGGTACCAATCCAGCAGAAGAGCTGGCAACAGAGCAGAGTGCTGCAAGCCTCTGCCCTCACCTAACAGAAGAGGGAGTTCCTGTGGTAGTGGAAGGGACTTCGGTCTTCACTGACACAACCCCAAAAATTGATGCGGCACTGGGACAGGAGGATGTCAGCCATGCTTTGCAAGCACTGGGGGATTTTCACCTACCAAAAGTGGATGGGACTTCAGTCTCCACTTGTATACCCCAGGGATGCTGGGTGGTCAGCCAAAATCCCCAACGGCGTGACGGAGTGAGCCCAGTCACCCTGTCTTCTCTCCAGCGGCTGAAAAGACTCCAGGGAGAAGGGCCAGTCCAGGCCTCTCCCCAGCGGCGAGCATATTCTCTGAGAGATGCAGAGGTTGGCTGGGTGAGTAATTCTCTGTTTAGAATAATTTATTTGGGGTACTTTGTGGATACCGGTATTGGGGGACTGGAACTACTGACTAACTTCGGAGTCAACCCTTCTGGGGTCTCCTCCTGTGTTAGTCTCCTGCCGAAAGGGGAGAAATGTGACAGATCTAGCTGGGATATAAGCTTTTGGAGGGGACTGAATGCCAGCCTCCTGCCGGCCGATTATGGGCCCTGGCATTTGGAGGAATGGTGCTCTTTGTGAGCTGTATGCCTAGGGACCCTTGAATTGGCATTACTTTAGATTCAGGTCCATGTCCCCCAAGACACACAGACTCTGGGGACCCTGGATGTGCCATAGTGATGGGAGTCACTAATAGGGGCACAAGGTGAATGAGAACCCCACTATGATCTGTGCTAGTCAGAGACTCAATGCTGTATATATGTGTATGTATAATGTGTGCTGTCTCATTGTGTTGTGTACTGTTTGCTGTGCTAGTTTTGGGTGGGGCTGTATTCCAATGTTCTATTGTGTTTGTCTGCCTTGGATCACAGCATGTGTATTGCATTGGAGGGAGGGGGGATTCTTCCAACAGCTCTCCCTGCTAAGACTGCACTGATGAGACGTTAAACACACCATTGTCCATTGTCATTGGACAGTTTAACCCACCCTCTTTCCCAAGGGTGGGGGGGAAAGAGTCTCTGAGTTATTTTATCTGTTGTGTCCATGTGCATAATAAATGAGTTGATTCCTGCTTTAAACCTGAAGACAGAGCCTTGTCTCATTTTTGGGGTGGATTATTTGTATGGGTTCCTTGTTCGGCTGATTGAAGTGTTCGGTAGCTGCCTTTGTGTTTGGGTATGGAATGTCCTAAACGACTTTAACCCCTTTCATACTCAGGGTGTCGTTACAGTCAGCCTGTCAGTGCTCAGACCATACACTGCACACTGCATCAAATTGGTTTGCATGGCGGTCATCCAAGATGGAAGCCTCTTCTAAAGATGATGCACAAGAAAGCTTGCAAACAGTTTGCTTAAGACAAGCAGACTAAGGACATGGATTACTTGAACCATGTCCTGTAGTCTGATGAGACCAAGATAAACTTATTTGGTTCAGATGGTGTCAAGTGTGTGTGGCGGCAACCAGGTGAGGAGTACAAAGACAAATGTTTCTTGCCTACAGTCAAGCATGATGGTGGGAATGTCATGGTTTGGGTCTGCATGAGTGCTGTTGGCACTGGGGAGCTACAGTTCATTGTGGGAACCATGAACCATGTAATGTGACATACGGAAGCAGAGCATGTTCCCCTCCCTTTGGAGACTGGTCCGCAGGGCAGTATTCCAACATGATAACGACCCCAAACACACCTCCACAATGACCACTGCCTTGCTAAAGAAGCTGAGGGTAAAGGTGATGGACTGGCCAAGCATGTCTTCAAACCTAAACCATATTGAGCATCTGTGGGGTATCCTCAAATGGAAGGTGGAGGAGTGCAAGGTCTCTAGCATCCACCAGCTCCGTGATGTCATCATGGAGGAGTGGAAGAGGACTCCAGTGGCAACCTGTGAAGCTCTGGTGAACTTCATGCCCAAGGGGGTTAAGGCAGTGCTGGAAAATAATGGTGGCCACACAAAATGTTAACACTAATGCCGCATACACACGGTCGGACTTTCTAGAAAGCTAGGTCCGATGTACTTGCCGCCAGACTTCCGTCGGACTACCGCCGGACTTTCTGAACGGCCGGACTTGCCTACACACGGCCGGACTTTCCGGAATCCGGTCTTCCCGACGGACTTCCGCCGGACTTTCAGAATGAACGGACTTTCCCACACACGGACAAGTCCGTTCATTTTGAACGTGACTTGGGTACGACAGGACTAGAAAAGGAATTCAATCTCGCCGCTTATTTTGGCGAGATTGAAACCTTGCGAGCCCCGTCGCAGGCCCTTAGGTCTGGTATGGAACTTTAAGGGGAACCCCCTACGCCGAAAAACCGGCGTGGGGGTCCCCCCAAAATCCATACCAGACCCCGATCCGAGCACGCAGCCCGGCCGGTCAGGAAAGGGGGTGGGGACGAACGAGCGCCCCCCCTCCTGAACCGTACCAGGCCGCATGCCCTCAACATGGGGGGGTGCTTTGGGGGAGGGGGCGCCTTGCAGTGCCCCAACACCACAAAGCACCTTGTCCCCATGTTGATGAGGACAAGGGCCTCTTCCCGACAACCCTGGCCGTTGGTTGTCGGGGTCTGCGGGCGGGGGGCTTATCGGAATCCGGAAGCCCCCTATAATAAGAGGGCCCCCAGATCCCGGCCCCCCCACCCTATGTGAATGAGTATGGGGTACATGGTACCCCTACCCATTCACCTAGGTAAAAAGTGTCAATAATAAAACACAACACAGGTTTTTAAAATAATTTATTAAACAGCTCCGGGGGGGGGTCTTCTTCCGTCTTCGGGGGTCCCTCTGGTTCATCTTCTCCCGGCGTCCGGTTGGTTCTTCTCCGCTCTCCGGCCTCTTCTCCCAGTGTCCCAGGTCTTCGGCCGGCCCCTCCATACCAGACCTAAGGGCCTGGGATGCCCCCCGCGCTCGCCGCAATGGGAAAATTAGTTTTTCCTATTGCAGCGAGCGCGAGATGCAGTAACCTGCTCCTCCGTCGTATCTGGTCCTTCGGACTAGCATACAGACGAACGGGCTTTCCGTCAGGAACTGAGTCCGGCGGAGGTACGACGTAAAGATTTGAAGCAGGCTTCAAATCTAAAGTACGTCGGATTTCCGCCCGAAACGGTCCGTCGGAAGTCCGATGGAGACCACACATGGTCGGATTGTCCGCCGGACTTGGTCCGGCGGCGTCCGTCGGACTTTTGCAGGTGAAAAGTCCGACCGTGTGTACGCGGCTTAGGGTCCAATTTGGAAATTTTCACTTAGGAGTCTACTCACTTTTGTTGCCAGCGGTTTAGACATTAATGGCTGTGTGTTGAGTTATTTTGAGGAGACAACAAATTTACACTGTTATACAAGCTGTACACTCACTACTTTACATTGTATCAAAGTGTAATTTCTTCAGTGTTGTCAATTTCACAAAAATGTGAGGGGTGTATATATATATATATATATATATATATATATATATATATATATATATATATATATATATATATATATATATAATTTTTTTTCTATATCCATGTACTATAAAAATAAGTGAACATGAGTGCCCGCCTCTCCCATCATTTTATCAGATTAGACGTTCTTGTTTACTGAAAGGAAAATCATTTCCTGTTTGTTTTCAATAGTTAGAAATTATATCCACCATGCATAGCAGCACAAGCACATTTTATCCAACAGCTTTTTTGTCAGTAAATTCTCAAAGACAAACTGCAACCCTGCACTTGACCCAAATGGCTTCCATTCAAGCCCTGCATTTTAACAAGATCATCAAAAATGCAATCATCTCCTCAACAAATCCTTATTTAACACAAGGCAAAAAAACATGCTATTTATTGACAAAGAAACATAATCTTGATGTGCACAAAGGGTGCTTGGCTGAGATGCTTTGTGATGGAAATGAGTTGCTGAACAGAGAACCTCAAAAATCACTGATGAATTTCAGTACATGAAGTGAGATAATTACTAAACACATTTCAGATGAGTTTAAAAAAGCTCAAATGGGGTGCTTTTCCAGGTGTTCAGAAAATGGAGATAAAAGACTGTTTTCCTATACATACAGAAGTATTACATCTCTATGCCACTTGATATGCTATAATGGTTACTCGTTTATGAAAGGAATTAACTCAGTGGTGTTAAACATCTTTAAGTAAGCAATTACTTTTTTCCTCAGATGTTTGAAATCCATGATTTTTAGTTTACAGATTTAGATAACACAGACTAATGTTTAATAATTGTATTATTGTAGGTACCTTTGCTCAGTCTTAAGTGCCAATATTCAACAGGTATCACCTGTCACATGTCTATTTACATAAAAAAAAAAAACCCCTAAAGCACTTTTACATTAACTGCCAGGTTTTATTTTGTATTTTCTTTGCTCTACTATTTTTTGATAATTATTATGAATACTTGGATTTTTTTTAATCAGTGCTAACCCCTTGATGATCCCTTTTTTGAGTGATACCTATTACTTTGAATGGCAAAACATAAATTCTGTATTTTATAAGCTTGGGCAACTGTTTAATAGAAAAAAATAGGGAAGGAAAATTGCTTGATGTTATTAGGTGTGATTTGAAATCACATTTAACATTTAATACTTTTATTACCATGTCAGATTAAATTGAAAAAAATTAAACCACCACTTTACAACCTCACAAAATGAACTAAAATTCTGTGACCTACGCAAAGGTTTATGACCTGCACAAGAACTTATTTTTTTGTACTTGATCTTAAAAATCTATTGAAAATGTTTGAAAGCATGATTTGAGTCTTATAGTGTCTGATTATACTTAAACCTCACCTAAATCAAATTTTCCTAGTCAGATAACCTCAGTCCATGCGTGCCACTGATGAAAGTGTATCTAAAGGTAAAACGTGTTTTTAATCTTGAATAGAGGGGTTAGGAGGACCACTCCAGTTTGTCACTGGAACTGCAAATGAGGAATAATTCTAAATCTTGAGTTGTCACTGGTATACAAAGAGAGTGGAAATTGTCCAATTGGGACAGGCCCCAACAGGACAAAAAAGCAGAAGAAAAACAGAGAATTATAGTATTCATTCCTACTCTTTACAAAACAACAGAAAAAAAAAGTTTTAACATAAATACACTTTAAAGGATCATCTGGTCATCTTACCCTTGATTTTATCACATGTAACCCAAAGAGTACATGTGCCAGATGTATGATGTATTCTTTGGTAAACCCTAAACTACTTGTAGCATAAACTCCTTATGCAAAATGTATTTCATATTATGCTTAAAATGTGTTTTTTTACTTGATTATGCTTTCATTATTATGCAAATTAGGAGACACCAGTATATTTTTATGTCCCGCTCAAATAATTAGCAAAGTTCATCAAACTGAAGATAGGCTCCAGAGAAGGTTTTTTGAATGGTAAGCAAGATAAATTCACATTGATACACTTTCCTATTTTCTACTGCTGCAGAGCTCTGAATGTTGGTGCAAGCAATTTTGCACCTCATTGTATAGCCCCTTTCAAATTCAAAATACTTATTCATCCTTAAACAATGGCTTAACTATGCACCAATTGTATTATAACTATAGCAAGAATCTACTTTATTCAGACTAACAGTAACAGAAAGAAAAAGCTAAATTATGTATTTTTAATTGTAATCTTCCTAACATCAGACCATTTATTGTGGAGTAGGGATAAGTTCAGGGTTCGGTCTGAATGTTTAAGTTTGAACTGAACACTAGCTGTTTGAATGTTCATCCAAATGTCAAATGTTTAGGGCATTTGGCATAGACAAATGGGACACTTTCTAGCTGTCAAATGGTTGTTAAGGAAGCAGTGGCTGCTCACACCTGCTGCATCCTTACCAATCACTGACATCACACAGCCCATTCACTTACATTTCCCTAGGCCACATAAGCAAATGGACAGGGAATGGTGTGGATTACATCATTGCTTAAATATGGTCACATATTTGAAAAATTATGTCACCACTACCCTGGCTGTCAATGGTTGCTAAGGAAGCAGCAGCTGCTTGCACTTGCTGCATCCTTACCAACCACTGACATCACTCAGCCCATTCAATTACATGACCAGGAATCTCTGGCTACAAATGGACAAGGGAAGTAGCATTATATAAATTTCTAAATATGTCCACATGGCCATATTTGGGCAATAATATTATTTATATAGCCTTTATATAGCTGATAACCACTCGAGGAGCTGTCATTTGATTTTATATGCGGCAGGTCATTGAGATTTTTTTCTGACTGACTATGGATTTACAATGTATTTTACTAAAGCGGGCTTCAAGATTTCAATAAGCCCCCCTGCCTGCAGATCCCCCACAACCATCAGGTAAGAATTGTGAAGATAAGTCCCTTATTTTGGCAAAGCACATCCCAGGTTTAGGGCAGGTGGCCTTGCGTGGCTTAGGAGAGGAGGTGCATACAGTGCAACAGTAAACCAGTGAGAATATGGTTCATATAAATACAACCATACATCAAGAAAAATCAAACACACAGAAATAAGTGTTCTTAAGGGAAATTAACACAGTTTAATAATATTAATACAAAATTATGAAGCATCAGTGAAAAGGAACAGTGAAGATAAATGGGTGACAAAAATGATACTTCGCTCTAGAATTACATCACCATTTCATCAGGAGCTGGACACTATAACAGGCAAAGAGGCAATTTACCCCAGGCTCACTAATATGGGGACCCATGAGGAGACTTAAAGTGGTTGTAAACCTCTGACATGAAAAATTAAAAAAAGCATATCCTTCTATATATACTTGCTTCAATCCAAAGCACCTAATGGGATTTCTGCCTGCTGTCTCAATCTTTTGCTATCTGCATGAGTAATTTCTGACAGGTTTTGCCAAAACAAAGGGACGGGGAGAGGAACTCCAGCACACAATCTGTGATTGATATCCTCAGCTGCGCATGTTTCCCTATAAGATTGTGTAAGGGGAGTGTATCAGCTTTCCTTTCTGAGCTGTGCAGTGTGTGACATCGGATTTTGACCTCTTGCCTCTGGAAGCTCAGAAATGCTGTGTAAATTCTGGACCTTAAATAAATCTAGAGGAGAGAGGGCTGCAGATAAACAAGTATAACTTATGTAGGAGGATTTATTTAATCTCTATATATCACCCGAGGCCAGTCACTTCACTAGGTATATGTAAGGGTTTATAACTACTTTAATGACCTTCCAATAGGCAAAAAGGACTACCTAAAAAGTTAGTACCAGTTAGTTATGTTCGTTAGTTTATGTGATTTAAAGTTCAGGACACTGAAGAAGCTGCTTGGATAAGCAGTGAAATACCTTCAGCATTACAAAACAAGTCCTATTGAATGTGACTAACAACTACTATGATGACCTGGCTAAATGAGAACCTTCACAGACACAAAGACTAGTAAAGGTGTAATAAACATATAACTTAGACTTCTAGCATATACAAAGATGAGAACATCATAAAAGTTTACCGTAAATCTATCTATTATTGAGCACAAAAACAAAATACAGCTCACTTGGTCCATAATCTAAACCATTCTGCTCTTAAACCCAAATCAAGGAATGTCATGTACAGTATCCGTACACTAACACAGCTGTAATATTTTACCCCATACTGCACAAAAAGAATCATACTTTATGCATACATTTGTGAGTTCATGTTTCCTTCCTATACCTATATTACTAAAAAAAATGAAATTGTAATAATGAATTATACTGTGATTTCTGCCCAGGACTACTTATGTCACCAAGTGGCCATATGTTTGACCTAATTTATACAAGTTTGGAATATGCAAGTATAGTAAGGCTGTGTTTTTTTTATAAACCTCAAATCATAAATAAAAATATTACATAAAGAAACTAATAGAAAATACAAAAACAATATTAAAATTCAACAATCCTCAGCTGCCCCATATTCTTAGAAATGGAAACTTGTAAAAATACAGCAGCCTGTTAAATAATATGCATTAAACTTTATGTACAGATTCTGTGAGTCATAGGGGATTTGGGCAAATGTTCTGTGCTTACTTCCTACATCTTTTCTATCAATCATCTTATTGACACTCTTTTTATGTAATTAAAAATTATGCAGTGGGCAAATACCCATAAGAACAATTGTGGAGCACTGAATCATTATGATAGGGCTATATTCTTTTCCATTTGTTTTTCATGTGATAATAAAGCAAGTCATAAAACATTTGGTTACTGAAGGTAATGACATGGTAAGGACATAAAATGTGTGCATCTGTTTTACAAGCTGCTTCAAGCACAAATGCACAGTTTACTAAAAGGAGCACAGCATTATATTGATACATATGCAATAATAACAAAATGTTGCAAAGTGCTTAATACATTTAGGTGAGCAAACTAATTCACATGAACCAGGATTCCATCCAGATCATGACAAAACAGCCAATATGGATATTTTCAAATGTTCCAAAAGAGTTTGTGCCATGTTTAGTTCATTGTTACTGTATTTTGGCATCTCCTGCTGTTTTCCATTTGCTACATCTATGTTTTTTTGCCCTTTTCTCACAGTCATCCAGAACTGCTCAGTATAGTGATACTGATCATTCATGGTTAGTGCAGTCATTGGCCACAGCCATTTGGGCCTGCTCAATTTAGTAATATTATTTTTCATTAAAGCACCAGACAGTACATTTGATACTGTTGACCACTAATAATCAGCAATTCCTAAGTAAAGACAGACACAGGTTTGTTCCACACAACCTGTTTATTTTTTTCAACTCACTGACAAGCAGCTGGAAAAAGCCTTGGTGAATGTGAGGAAGTACAGCAATTTCTAGAAAAATGTCAGTGTTTTTAAGTTATTGTAATGTTTAGATCAAAATCATTTGTATGTAACTTTTGCATTTTTACATGCAGCAACGCATGGATCCCAGCTAATCAAAACATATTTGGGTTTCCTGCTGGCTTACAGTAGATCTGTTTATTGCTTGACCTGCTGCCCAGAACAGACAGCTGAAGGTTATACAGAAATCATTCCCTGTTGTAGCCCAAAACTTTTTTGGACATTCATTTTTAATCCAATTTATGACTCTAAAAACAAATGTAAAGTATAGTTAACTATTTTTTCACTTTCTTTCGCAGGCTAGCAGAACTCCACTCTTGAGTACAACCAAATACCTACAGTATTAAAACGTGACAGATAAGTAATGTATAGTCATTTTGTCTTGTTTTGTTTTTAAATTTTTCTGTTGCACTAAACACATTAATAAAAATATACCTTATTGAAAAAAATCTAGTTGAGTAAATAGGAAATATTGCATATTATTATAATATAGTATTCTTTCCAGCCAACAGGTGAAGGACCATGTTCCTTTTCATATCATTGGTCATCATGAGTATTGCAGCTATGCTAAAAAAAAAGCCCAGTTGCTTACTTAAATGAGATATAAGAACAGTGACTCAACTCTTATCAAATAACACAGTTAGAGGATTTAATTGGAAAAATCCAGTTATGCTCCTCCTCAAATCCAATATGCTCCTCCTCAAAGAACGTAACTCCCTTATCATCAAAGACTCTGCTCTGCTCATTCCTGGTTTTCCTACTACCAATCTAAATGCTCCTTCAGTGTCACCTACAACCCTAAAACTCTATCTTCTCCTTTCCTATTTTTTCCCTTTGGGATCCTCCAAGGCTTTGTCCTTGTACCCAATCTATTCTCTATCTACATATCTTCCCTTGGTCAATTGATAACCAAAGGATAACCAAGGCTTTGAATACACTCTTTATGCTGATTACACTTGAATCTATCTCTCTGCTCGTCAGTTCACCCATTCAGTCCTCTTGCACATCAGTAACTTACTAACTGGCATCAGTGTGGATGTCAAACTACTTCTTAAAAGTCAATCTTTTAAAAAACGAGCTAATGATACCTAAATACTAACTGTTTAACTAAAAGATTAACTAAATACTATTCCCCCCCAGCCATACTACAAGATTAATAGCACCACCAGGACACTAATTTGCTCACTTGTCATCTCTGACATTGGCTACAGCAACCTACTACTCATTGGCCTACCTGAACACAGGCTCCCCCTTCTGTCCATCATACATGCTGCTACAAGACTCATCCAACTTCCCAACTGCTAAGTGTATGCCATCTTCTTTGCCAATCCCTCCAGGAGATTTCAATTGCCCGATAAATAAAATTCATAACATTTAAAACCTACAAAGTTTTTCACAATTCTGCCCTAGCTACATCAGCAACATTTTCTCTAAAATATCAACCAAATCATCCTCTTTGTTCTTTCCAAGACCACCTGCTCTCTAACTCCCTAGATAACTTCATCCAATGCTCACATTCAGGAATTTTCCAGAACATCTTTCATCCTTTGGAATCCAACCTGTACGGCTGTCCCCTACTCTGTCTGCTTTTAGGTGATTACTTAAAACTCATCTCTTTAGGTAAGCCTATCCTACCTCTAGCTGACAACTGGATTTTACTCAAACAACTCATTTCCACACAGTTACTACGGTATGCTCCCATGAGAAAGATTCTCTGAACATTTTGTCTTGAATTCAATTTTATTGTAACTACATTGTCTTTCTTTCCTTGTAAAGTGTTGCACAAACTGTTGCTGCTACTGTATATAAATTCTGTATAATATATATATATATAATATAAATAATATCAATATGAATACTTATAATATTAATTGGACAGATGGAGCAACCTGCTTTGCTGTGATGTCTCTGTAGATAACCCATAGTGATTTGGCAAAATGTTGTCATGTAATATGTGTTTATATGCTAGACAAAGATTGACAATAGTCAGTCAAAAAAACTGATATAAAACAATTTAAACACATTATAAAATTTTATTCGCAGTTGATAGTTAACAGTTGATAAAGTCATAGACAACATCAGAGACAGTCAAGCCAGTATGCAGATCTCTGTCCAATCCCTTTTTAATAAAACATGGAAGGGTTAACATGGTGCTTGCTGCAAGATGAGGATACTTGAATTATAAATGATGAACATCTGTGTGGTGCTCTAGAGCTACTGCAGGGATTACTCAAATATTTAGAAAGGTGTAGCAGTGGCACACTTTAAAAGACCTTTATAAAACCATAGCCAGACGTAATACTAGCTTATTACAAAGAGTGACCAATGATATGTCATCTTTTATCAATTTAGGGCAGACAGAACAATAAAAGATGAAACCTGGCTGGTTGCTCTTGAATCTTTGATCTGTAAAGAAAAGAGAGCACTGAAACACAGAGCATTAGAATAAGGCAATCAAAGGAGAAACTTTATTTTGTAACAATAACACACATAAAAACATACACAACAGAAAGGCTTTAAATGAAAGAAGGTTCTTTCAAATGGCTTTCTGACAGCTGTTCAACCTGCTGGTGACCATGCAGTGGTGGAGAGCTTTAATGAGAATAATGCTAAAAGGAAAGGATGCAGGGGAATTTCTCCTGTTGGTGTGTTTTATTGTTATTATTGGCACAATACCATTTTCTCCTTTGGCTTCAAAATGCAAGTAAATGTTTCTTCTTTTTCTCAGCCCTTTGAAGCTTCCCTTGGTTGTTGTACATGGGTGTATGTGCTCTGGAGACTTTGTTAGGTACTTCCATCCAAGAAAAGATATGAGTTCATAAACGGCACTTTTAGTTATAAATTAATATGCATGCATATACTGTGTACAGTATGTAGTTTTAATTTTACTTATAGTGATCACTGTATGCATCAATGTTTTTATCAACCTATAATATGACTTTTTTATTTTAATATTTATCCTTATTTAGGGTACAGTATATGTAAATCTCATGTTTTTTGAATTTTGGATAGAGCATGACATTTGTAAAACCTCTGTCATGTTTCCCTTTTCTCTCTGTGTCACTTTGAGGAGTATTCCTTTCACTTCCTGATGCAAAAGGAGGTCTCCCAAAAGCAGGTGAAATCTTTGCCCAGACACTTGTCACTAGAGCAAGTATCCGAGCTGGAAGATTGTCTCTCTATTTTGGTGCCAGGGGCAACTCAAAATGGCATACTTTCCCTCACTTTAAGTCCCAGCAAAGATACAGATGGCAATAAAACTCTGGGATAGAGGTTAACCTTTAGCTACTCTATCCAAAAAAAAAAATAGATATGCTTAAATTGTGATTTATGAATATCTGTTTTGTTTATTCCAGTGAATAAGCACAATTATTTGTGTTTTTATTTAATTTGGTGTCTGACTTGTTAAATAAGTGTTTTGTTCTTTAAATAAACTAGTAACATGTTTACAACCAAGACCTTTTTGTACAATTTATAACAAGATTCATCTTACAGAACACTTATAGTTGATAACCTAATACTTTTGTACAATAAGAGTATTGCTATTTTAGGGACATTGCAGGTAATACTTTACCATAACTAATCCTCCTAGATTTATGTTTTTTCTTTCAGCAAAGCAGTAATATCACTGCCAAAACAGCAGTTTCAGCTGTAACTGGCTAGATGAGCTGGTGAAAAGACTATGATCACAAACCTGTGTTTATACACAGTGATCGCTCTGTGACATCAAGATCAATAGATAGAGAGAGCAAAAAAGGAAATGACTATGATCATATGGGTTGTGTGTGGCCCCAAGCTCCCTGTTGTCTATCAATGTTCTAATAATAAAACAGTCTAGACTGAATGAATGGGAATTTTCCAATGAATGATTAAGCAGTACACATCACAGAAAGAAAATGTCAATTTGGTGAATGTCTTTAGGCACCTTCTATCACTAACAAAACTATGACAAATGAGGCGGAAATTCCAATAAAGTAGAATGGGCCTTAGTATCAGTACTTTTAGAGGTATTTATGAGAATACATGTAAAAACTGTATATTATGACCATGAAAATATAATGTTACACTGTATGTGCCACCTTATATCCATCATTTGAAAGTCAGCCAATTAGAAACAATTACTCATCACCAAAAATCTCGCTCATCCATGTCTTAATGGACCTTGTTTGTACACTGGGGTGCAGTCATGTTGGAACAGGAATAGGCCATCTCCAAACAGTTCCCACAAAATTGAGAGCATGAAATTGTCCAAATGTCTTGGTATGTGGACACCTTAGGAGTTCCCTTCACTGGAACTAAGGGGCTAAGCTCAACCTTTGAAAAAAACAAAAACAACCATAATCCCCCCTCCACCAAATGATTTGGACTAGTGCACAAAGCAAGGTCCATAAAGACACGGATGACCGAATTTGGGGTGGAGGAGCTTGACTGGCCTGCACAGAGCCCTGATCTCAACCCGATAGAACACCTTTGGGAGGAATTAGAGTGGAAACTGTGAGCCAGGCCTTCTAGTCCACATCAGTGCCTGACCTTACAAATGTGCTTCTGGAAGATTGGTCAAACATTCCTATAGACACACTCCTAAACCTTGTGGACAGCCTTCCCAGAGTTGAAGCTGTTAAAGGCTGAAAAGCGTGGGCCAACTCAATATTGAACCCTACGGACTAAGACTGGGATACCATTAAAGTTCATGTGTGTGTAAAGGCAGGTGTCCCAATACTTTTGGTAATATGGTGTATAGATAGATAGATAGATAGATAGATAGATAGATAGATAGATAGATAGATAGATAGATAGATAGATAGATAGATAGACAGTGTCTGTGCTAAAATTCAAACATGGTGGTAGATGGGAGGTATTTGTCACCCAGGATACGGATTGGGGTTGTCATGAACTTCAGGGAAGCCTGGTGAAGGATATAAGTCAATGTCCCTTTAAGAGGATGACCAAAAGATTCCTCTGTTGGGCCTGGGGTTCGTGGTGTGGAAGATTTTTCAACTTGGCTACCCTGATCCACACACCTACTTGCCAGGATGCCTGGCTCATTATTAGGTCTGGGAGCTCTGACAGGATTAAGGTCTGCGCTACGAGTTTGAAAACTCGAAAATAGATATAAAACTGACAGTGTGCGTTGTTTTGCTGTGTTGCTTCAAGAGGCATTTGAAAAGAACTACTTAAAGGATTCCCCTACCTGACTGGCACTGGTTGAGGCAGAGCTAAAGCCTACAATATGGACTCTGACACTTACGGCAATTTATTTTCTCATGATTGGATATTCAAAGTGAATATTTACAGTTTATTGTGTGCATATTCACATATTCTTTAGTATATCAACCTCATTATAATTTCTGTTAGGATTAAGAAAAAGGCAGCATCTTATGATTTTTTTTTTTTTTTTCATAGAACATAATAGTACATAGTAATAGAAAACAATCTCTAATACAACATTAAGCTAGGGGTACAAGTTTGGGAATTACTAGTAACAAGAAGAGACAAATGATCCAATTTTTTAAAATACCTTATCTATACTTTGCGGGATATATATTTACTAAGCAATGACTGGTACCTACAAAGCCTATAAGCAAAACATTTCTGAAAAAAACAAGAATCCACATTTGTCATCAAGTTTATTAACCACTAGTCTACCATAGTATGTTTATAAATGTCATGATAGACGAGTGGATAAATCAAGCTCACAGATGCTTCTTCAGCCCTAGAGCCAGCCAATCATTTGGCTGTGGTGACAGCACCCTAGGCAGTTTATGGGCTTTCTTATTCCACAGGGGAGCCTGGAACCAGGGGAAACTGCTTCCCTGGTGAAAGCAGGAGGAACTCAGGGAACATCTGTTCCCCACTATGACCCTGGAAGTAGCATGTATTATGTAATTTCCAGAGTCACAGCTGTCATTTCTCAGCTAGTGTAGCCAAGGAAGAAGCTATCCAAACATGATCTGTGTTCAGATAGTAGAATTGGAGGTCTTGGGAGACATTGGAAGTCTAATATACTCCCAATGTCTCCATAAAGAGGCCCTGTTACATGCTATCACATATGGGGGCTTGGTGGCCAACTTGTGATAGCAATATATGTAAAAAAAAATTGCAAAAATAATTTAAAAAATATTAAATCACACTGTCACCCCCCCCCCACCCCTTAAAAAAGTGCAGCCTGGGGCGAGCATGAGTATGTAACATCTAATCTATTACATATGTGAGGTATTGTTGCAAATGTCAAAGTAAGAGCAATAATTCCAGGGCAGTAGTTAACTGTGAACTAATGACCTGTAAAGGCTTTTAAAGCATCTCCTATAGAGAATTTTGGGTACCATAGCTTTTACAATTTCATGGGCATGTGCAATTTGAAGCCTTGGCATGTTTGGTATCTATTTTTTTATATATTGCTAAAAAAATTGAGCATACTATTGTGTTTTTTTTTTGAGGGAGGCTATAGTAATTTATAGCTAAAAATGCAGATTTTAACATCAAAATTGCCTCATAGTGCTAGTGGTTAAACAGCACTGTATTTGTTTCAAAGCTTTCCATGATAAGCCACATTTAAATTACTTAGAACATGGTGAATTATATATAGAGTCAAATCTGTTAAGTATGCAATAATAAAGGAATTATGCATAAATATGTCATGTGACATATGTAAAGAGTAGATTCTGGCAAGAGTAGCATGCTGAGCTCTGGTGACATTAAGTGCAAGGGTAGGCTTAAACAAACACCAAAGCCATCTTTTTCTCTGGCTTTGTCCAGAGCAGGCCACAAGTGAAACAAATTTACCCTTCCACCTGGTAACCTTTGGGGTCAATGAACCCTATCAGCAGCTCTCTTGAAGTGTAGAGCAGCATTTGCCTATTGTCAAATGCAATGAAAAGCATCAGAATATGATTTAACCTGTTCAGCTAAATTAATAAAAAGGATGACAGGTCTCACTGATAAAAAGTAGATCAGACAACCTAAACTTGGTTAATTTAGAAAAAGATGAACTGGAGATTTAATTAAAATATATAAACGTAGTTAAAGGCCAAAAAACAGAAAATAACTTTTGCTTTTTAACCCAAAGGCTGTACAAGGAAAAGGGACATAAGTAGGTTGTATAGGAAAGAAAATGTCTACATCCATAGAAGGAAGGATTCTTTACAGTAAATGTGATTAGCTGTGGAATGACTAATACTATAAATCAATACATTTAAAAAGAGATTGGATGAGTATCATTACAGTTATTATTATTATAATTATTATTATTATTATTATTATTATGTAAACACTGTCATCTTGCCTATACAGGTGACAGTGATGCTGCAATAGGCATCCCTCAATCACCATATGCTCAACTTACCTGCATTACTTTGCAGTTTATAGTTCATGTGCACTTCTGGGTATGGGAGATCATGTGACCTTCTTCCCTGTGGCAGTGCCTGGACCTAGCAACCTATTAGTTGTCAATATAGCCAAATTTATCATTGGATGCAAAAGAGCAAACATCTGCAAGGGAGTACAGGTAAGGCATGCCTTGGCAGAGACTCCGCCTTGCATTGGTTGCCTCTCCTCCAAACACAGTCTCTCTGTTGCATTAGGCAAAGAAAACTCTGTGACATACTACATGCTCAACAGGGATGCCGGCCATTGTGTGTGTGCAAACATTGCAGGGTATAGCAGATGGTAAACAGCAATATTCACTTTATATAGTAATATAAATAAAGCTTTTAAGGGGGTTTTCTGGTTTGCGATTTGCAGAGTGATATAAATTAAAACATCTTTTTTCTGTACACAGCAGAACATTCATATTTTAATCATTGCATTTTTCTTAAAGTGGAGTTCCGGCCACCATAATTTTTTTTTTTTTACAGGCATCCCCTCCCACTGCATTAATACTACACATAAACTATATGTGTATATGCTAGTGGATAGTAATTTTTTTTTTTTTTTTTTTACTTACGATTTATCTGACCCTCTTCTGGTCTTTACCATGATGAGTGTGGGCACATGAAGCCCACTTGCAACCTCTTCCTGGATAACATATTGAGAGGGTAACCAGCATGCACCTCTCAATCTCGCGCCCGTTGTGGCAACCTAGATAGATAGATAGATCTGCCTTAAATCACGTCATTTCCTGTCGGGAAATAATGCAATTTTTTGACACACTCCTGCCCACTGACTCCTGGGAAATGATGACTCACATTTCCCAGAAGCATGGGCGAGGGAGAAAGTGATCAGAGGGGCCACAGAGCAAGAGGTGGCAGATTAGGAGCAACCACCTAGCAACAATGCACCTCGGGTAAGTAAAAAAAAAAATTTTCACTCCAAATGTTTGTCATTATTGATCAAGGACTGGGAAAATGAAAAAAAAAAATTTCAGGGTGGAACTCCGCTTTAAGAACAGGCAAATACACAGCAAATCACAAACCTACATATATGCATTATATGTCTGTTGTAACACCGATTTACTAAAAGAGTCCGTAGTCACTTCAACATCTGATCAAGTGCAAAAGAAATTACATTTTTTCCTACTCATCTGTACAGGATTGGCTGTTTACAGTGAAAACAGGTTCATTTGACAAAGTAAAAAATATATTCCTTTAGTAAATGATCCCCTTTAAGTTTTCATCTAGAGAAAAAAAACGCTTCAGTATTTAAAAATCAGCTTTGGTAACAACATAAATGACTCACTTATCAATCTTGTGATGCTAGTTAGACAATCATGTTAGAATGAAACTGCAAAATGATCATTACACATGAAACAGTAATTTGTATATGTCAATCCGATGCACTGGATGTGTGAATCTTTTATGCCATTTAGCAAGATTTAATCCCAGCGAGAAATGACTGCTGTATCTGCTGCTAATCTCTTCTTCATATTTGAATTGTCCCTTCTTATACCAAAGAAGTGGCATGACTAAACATAATGATATTAAATCAATAACCGCAGTTTAAGGAGAAATGAAGGACAAGATAACTGTGTTCAGCCAGTTTGGAAAACATTAGTTCAGGGTGGAATTTTTAGATAACTGTTTTCAGTGCCACAGCTATTTTATTTTGCTATAAATATCCTACCATTGCATTTATATCTTACTATAACATTAATATCCCTGTCAACTCCTTGCTCTGCAATTTAATATTTTGTGCAGCACAATGTCAGGATAATATCATTAAAGTGTAACTCTACTTTTTCTCCACAAAACAAATCCTCTTCTAGTCAGTTACAGTACAGTAACGCAATCATTCCCAGTGTTGCAATAACAAGTGATTTGCACAACAAACAGCCAATTACATCAGCAGGAAATCACATTACTGGGGGCGCTCCTTACACCAAGGGAAAATCATCACCGGTAGCACCGTAAGTTATAAAGGTATTGTTCACTAACACTAAATTGCTGCAATATTGTATTATGCATCACATGGGTCTGTTTTCAAAAAAAAAAAAAAAACCTTAATAAAAAACACAAGCAAAAAGGACAAAGCATTTGACTTGTTATGCTATCCCTCTTTTATGCTTCTACAGTACATGTTATAATAATGGTTTAATAAAAGTGGGGTAAACCTATAAGCACTATATATTTCTAATTGTTCTTACTGACTAGTAGTACATACAGCAAATTGGGAAGATGTATCATTTAGGCCTCAAACACGGACGTTTTTACATCGGCATTTTTGAACTTTTTTTGCAGCTTAAAAACGCCACTCCATGTTTATTCAATGGCCTTATATACACCATGGTGTTTTTGAGCTGTAACAGGCATTGGCGTTTTTAAGCTCCAAAAAAAAACCCAGGACCAGTGCTTTCTGAGGCTCCAGCACTAGAGCTGTAAAAACGCCAGACAGCGTTAAGCCTCATCCAGCGTTTCTCTGCCCCTATTCAAAATCAGTGGTTCCCTATGGGAGCCCATTGATTTGAATATAATTCGCACCAGAAGTCGGATCAAGATGATCCCACTTGCGGTGTGATTTGTGTGCTGAGAATCTTGAAGGGGAGCCCCGCCAAAATGAAAAAAAAAAATGTTTTTGTGAGGTTCCCCCTAACATGATACCAGACCCTTCAGTCTGGTATGGATCTTAAGGGGATCTTAAGGGGAACCCCTACACCAAAAAAATGGCGTGGGTCCCCGCAAGATCCATACCAGACGCTTATCTGAGCATGCAGTCTGGCAGGTCAGGAAAGGAAAGACAAGCGAGCTCCGTGCCCCCCATCCCAAAGCACCTGTCCCCATGTTGATGAGGACAAGGGCCTTTTCCCAACAACCCTTGCCATTGGTTGTCGGGGTCTGCAAGTGGGGGCTTATCGAAATCTAGAAGCCCCTTTAACCAGGGGGCCCCCAGATCCCAGCCCCCCCACCCTAGGTGAATAAGTATGGGGGACATCGTAACCCTACCCATTCACCTTAAAAAAAGTGTGAAAAATAAACACACTACACAGATTTTTAACATATTTTTTTAAAGCAGCTCTGGTTCTTCTCCCTCTTGTGGCGATGTCTTCTCCCTCTCTTGTTCTTCTCTCCTCTCTGGATCTTCTCCTCTCTGTGCTGTCTTCTCTCTCAGCTGTCTTCTTGCTCTTTTGCTGGGTCTTCTCCCACTGCTCTTCTTCCGATCTTGACTCAATACGATCTCCCGGTGTAATGCTGGATCCGCTGTGTGCCATGAGTTATATTGGCATGGGGTGAGGCCACCCGATTACACAGTTTGAAGGCCCCACCCCTGTGAAGTCACCGCCCAGGGCATGATGGGGCAATAACATCACAAGGGGCGTGGCCCCAAAATTACGTCATTGGGTGGCCCCGCCCCATGCCAGTATAAGTCATTGCACACGGTGGACCCAGCATTACACCGGGAGATCACGTCGAGTCAACATCGGAAGAAGAGCAGTGGGAGAAGACCCAGCAAAAGAGCAAGAGGACCCATCAAAAGAGTTAGAAGACAGTGGAGAGAGAAGACAGTGCAGAGAGGGGAAGAACTGGAGAGGGAGAAGATGTCTCCAGAAGAGGGAGAAGAGCCGGAGCTGCCTTAATAAAATACGTTAAAAACCTGTGTAGTGTGTTTATATTTGGCACTTTTTTTACCTCATTCTCCTAGGGTGGGGGGCCAGGATCTGGGGGCCCCCTGGTTCAAGGGGGCTTCCAGATTCCGATAAGCCACCACCAGCAGACCCCGACAACCACTGGGCAAGGGTTGTCAGTAGGGATGTCCCGATACCGATACTAGTATCGGTATCGGCACCAATACCGAGCATTTGCCCAAGTACTTGTACTCGGGCAAATGCTCCCGATGCTTCCACCGATACCTGGAAGTCAGCTGTGATCGGCGCATGGGGGAGATACAAAGATTCTCCCCCAGCGGCTTTCAGCTGCTTTAGTGACATACAGCTGTGATCGGTCACAGCTGACTGTCACTGCATCTTCCTCCGTGCCCCCTCCGTTCCTCTGTGCCTCTCCGCTGTCCCCTGCATTCCTCTCTCCTTATCTGTCCCTCTCAGCTGTCCCCTCCGTTCTGCTCTTCTTATCTGTCCCCTCCGTTCTGCTCTCCTTATCTGTCCCCTCCGTTCTCCCCCTCCGTTCCTCCATCCCCCTCCTCCTCCTTCCTTTGTGTATGGAGAGAGTCAGCTGACTCTGTCCATTCACATAACTGAAACATTGTAATCTCCTGTGATTACGATGTGTCAGTTTATGAATGGAGAGAAGCCGCTGTCTCCTCTCCATTCATTCTCAGTGCAGCTGACGCTGCAGAGAAAGGGACTGGGGAATCTCTATCCTCTGTCTCTTTCTCTGTCTCAAGGGGGAGATATCAGAGGCCTGTTAAGACCCCTGATATCTCACCAAAGCCCCCCAAAAGGGCTGATTAAAAAAAAAAAAAAAACAATAAAGAATAAAAAAAATATTATTGTAAAAAAAAAAATTGTAAAAAAAATAAAATAACACACACATACAACGTTCACCCCCTCCCCCCCCCCCCCAAAAAAAAAGCAAGCACTGTTAAAAAAAAAAAAAAAAAAACTGTCACGTGACATTAAAAAAAAAGTATCGGTAATCGGTATCGGCGAGTACTTGAAAAAAAGTATCGGTACTTGTACTCGGTCCTAAAAAAGTGGTATCGGGACAACCCTAGTTGTCAGGAAGAGGCCCTTGTTCTCATCAACATGGGGACAAGGTGCTATGGGGTGGGGGCGCAGAGCCCCCCTGCCCCAAAGCACCCACCTCCCATGTTGAGGGTATGTGGCCTGGTATGGTCCAGGAGGGGGGGTGCTCTCTCATCCCCCCTTTCCTGACCTGCCAGGATACATACTCGGATAAGGGTCTGGTATTGATCTTGGGTGGACCCCCACACCATTTTTTTGGCGTAGGGGGTTCCCCTTAAGATCCATACCAGACCGTAGGGGGGTATCGCCTTGGGGGGAACCTCACGCAAACTTTTTTACATTTTGGCAGGGTTCCTCTTCAAAATTCTAAGCAAACAAGTCACACCGCAAGTCGGATTATCTTGATCCGACTTCTGGTGCAACTTCTATTCAAATTAATGGGCTCCCATAGGGAACCATTGATTTTGAATAGAGGCAGAGAAAAGCGGCGAAAAACATACCGCAGCTAAGCGCACATTGACCAATGCAAAACACAGATAAAAATGTGTTTTTAATGCCGATTTCTTCCTGGCATCAGTATCAGTATCAGTAGTAGCTTTACAGCATGTTTTTTAAAATGTTTGTGTGTATGAGGCCTAAAAAATATGCATTAAAAAAGGCTTAAGATATAATCCAAACATCTAGAATAGAGGTAAAGATCTTTCACCCCTTTAGGCTATTTACTATCTTCCTAAGCCCTACCCCAGCTACTAAACCCTGTCTCTGGAAAAACTTTTATCTGTACTTGAATACACAGAGTAAAAGCCAGTCCACTGTTTCACAATTTTTGCCAGCATATGATCTAGTGAACTATTGCAATGCCATTGCCAACAATTGTGTAACCTTGTTTTTTGAGTATACAGCTATTAAAATGTATCCAGAATATATCCACTTAGGTTCTTGCCCTCCTTTTCTCTCTTAACTAATCCCAAAAAACTAGTATAAAAGCCACCTTTATTTACCTAAATCTGTCTGTGGGTTCCTCAAAGGTTCCAAAAGACTGCAGCAGTGTGATTATATCACAACCGGAGACCGTTCTATGGGGGAGTGGACTAATGTGAGTAAAATCGGGATTTTCAGTTTTATTTTAAAGAAAAATAGATTCATATATGAGGGGTCAAGTCTTGCCTAGGGGTTTTATAGATCAACTAGTAATCTGTTTTTTCTTAAATATCATTGCACATCATCACAGAAAAAAAAATTCTTCAAAATGACTGATGGGGGGCAACCATTTGCATTCCAACGTCACAAGGAAGCATCCAAACTCCCAGATTGGATGGAGCTGTGTTCCTGTATGATTTCTTTGTATGATTTTAATAAATATGACAGTAGTTAATGCACCAGTCGCTGGTGATTTGTCTTCAGCTATATATTCTAATCCCAGTAATGACTACTGCTTATACCGCTTGGCTTCAATCACTGGAGGGTATTGCTTTAAAGTGTTACTGCATAGAACTTAACTAATTCATATTCATGGGATGGAGGTCTTTTTGAACTGCTTCCTGCTTGGGCCATTGTAAAATGACACCCAAGTGGGAGCCCTATTGTTCTAGGTGGATGACATATGATGTCCTACCCAGAATGTACCTCACAGAGGGGCCCACGGGCTGTTCTCCAGCACAATCTGTTACCTGCTGTGTCCACCGGACACAGTGGATGACAGATCAGTCTACCAGCCTGCTGAAGGTACCATGCGATCGCTGTGACCAATCACAGCAGATCACATGACAATTGTAAACAATAAATGGCATTGATTCATGCCACTTATTATGTACAATTGTGTTGCTAGCAGGGGGGTGGGGGGGGCAAGGGCTATGCTCCAGCACGATCTGTCACCTGCTGTGTCCGCCAGAAACAGCGGATGACAGATGAGTGAACCAGCCAGCTGAAGATACAATGTGATCACTGTGACCAATCACAGCAGATCACATGATGACAACTTTAAACAATGAATGGCTTTGATTGATGACATGTATTGTGTACAATTTTGTTGCTAGCTGGGATTGGTCCCAGTGATTACATGGTACAAACAAGTCCAATTACAGCCTGTCTGTACCATGTGATTAGGTGTGGCCAACCACAGCTTATCACAAATCTATTTCATGCAGTAAAAATGCTTGCTTATAACAGTGAAGTTCACTGAAAAAGAAAAAATAATATAAAAAAGAAAGAAAATAATTTAAAAAAATTTAAAAAAGATTACATTTTATTTTTGTTTTTTGTGTTTTTTTACATACCAACACCAGTCAGTGTCCCTGCTCACCACCACACCAGTTAAATGATGACACTGTATTGCACTGGTGACAGTGTATAAAAAAAATTGAATTTCTTAATTTTCCCAAAAATTGTGACAAAAAAATTACAGCTTCAAAAAATGTGCCATGCACATATATATATATATATATATTTATGGTCGGAGCCCTATGTCCGATATGGACATAGATAACACTTATAATAAAGATAAGACTTACCATCGGAAATAGACCTGGAAGTGTGGACTTACCATATGAAATGGACCTGAAAGTGTGCCTTGGTCTAATGGCCGGTATGCCAAAATAAGGGGGCATACCCTGGTTTTAAGAAATGATTATTCTGTAGAGAGAAATGAGATGAAATGAATGAAATGAAATGAATGCCTTGAAATGGGGATGGGAGGGTGGGTATCGCGCACAGGAAACCGACAAGCACCACAGGTGAGCGGGCTGCTTAAATACCCACCGGGCTCCTCCCATAAATTCAGGCCACCATACTGGCCTTCCTACTTATGGTCGGAGCCCTATGTCCGATATGGACATAGATAACACTTATAATAAAGATAAGACTTACCATCGGAAATAGACCTGGAAGTGTGGACTTACCATATGAAATGGACCTGAAAGTGTGCCTTGGTCTAATGGCCGGTATGCCAAAATAAGGGGGCAAAAACATTCAGGTAGGGATATAATATATAATTGGTTTTCAGGTATTCATTGAGCCAATTTGGAGAATGCCTGTGCCATCTCTACTTGAGGATTGGGTATATACCGGGCGACGCAGGCTGATTTCCATCTGCCTAGTCTTTTGATGATGTGGTCTGGAACCCCCTGGCGGGTTGCTGCGGAGGCTGCTCCGATGCGGAAGGAGTGTCCGGAGTACTGACTGGGTTTAAGGTGAAGATTGCGGAGAAGTATCCTTATGTGTTTTACAAAGTGACATGCGTTTAAGGGTTTAACTGGGAATGGTAGAAGAGGACTGGTGTCCGATTGTTCAGGCAGGAGTGAGAGGAGACGGTTAAGTACGGTGACTGGACACCAGCTGTTATTGGTTCTGTAGAGGTGAAATGTCCACTCCAGAGCCTGTTTCCTGGGCTTAAGAAACCTCGAGGTGAAGGATGAAATGGTCTTGGTGGCGAAGCAAGTGCCGTCTGCGTAATACTTGGTCTGTGGGGTGGTTATAGGTGAACCCGTAGTAAGCCAACTATATGGCTGCTTGTAGGACCGTGCTGGGCAGCAGACCGAATGGCGAAGTAGCCAGAATAGTCGACATATCCCTGAAGATGGGCCCCGTAATGGGTAAGCGCTTAGTACTAATCACTGGTTGTTGTTTCTGGATGCCCCTTAGGATGGCTCGTATAGCGTGTGATGAGGACAGTGAAGATTTTGTGGGGTCTTCCAGGGTCACGAAATGTTGTATGCCGGCTAGGTATAGCCGAATGGTATTGTAAGATAAGGCCAGCTGAGTGTGGCAGTATGAAATGAAGGCCAGTACCTGTTTGACATCTATTGGTCCTTTACGGCAGGATGTGAGAAATTTATTGAACGCCTTTCAAGCTGTCTGGTAGGCTTTGAGTGTGTTATGAGAGAGTGAGTGATTGATGAGCTGCGTTGCTCCTTGTAAATGTTAAACTAGTCCAGGGTCAGTTGTGACCAGGCAGGGATAGGGGCCGACACTGGATCGGCTCCGGGAACCTATTTGGAAAGGAGGTGTAGTTAGAACGTGACAGTGCGTCAGCAGCTACTTGTGTCTGCCTGGAATAAATGCACAGTGTATGTTAACTGATGCTGTAAGAACAGTTGTACCAATCTGCGCAGGAAGGACATGACTGCTGGGGAATTGGACCTGCCTTTGTTGATGTCTGCCGTGGCCTGATTGTCGGTGGTGAAGATTACGGTTTGCCCTGTCCAATGGTGACCCCAGAGTTGTGCAGCTGCCACCATGGGGTAGAGTTCGAGGAGGGAAGATGTTTTGAATAAGCCGGGTATCAACAGTATCTGTTGAGGCCAGGGTCCTGAAAACCAATGATGGCCAAAAATTGCAGCGAAACCTGTGGTGGCTGCAGCGTCTGTCACCACCTGGGGTGACAGGGCTGAAACCATGGGTATAATTAGGGATATGCCATTCCGGGAGGACGGAATTCGTCCCACATAGATAGGTCCGCTATTGCTGCGGAGTCTAGATTTAAGATCTGATCGGGGTCTTGTGTTTCTGGCAGGAATCTCAGCGGGCGTGACACGAAGGTGCGGCCTTGTGGAATAATTCGTATGGCGAAATTCAGCATTGCCAGGAGAGATTGCAACTGCTTCTTGGTACACCCCTTGGCGTGGGTGAATTTGTGAAGGACCGCCTTAATGCGGGTTAGTTTGTCGAGGGGGAGACTGGTTTGCATAGCGCAGGTGTCTAAGTTGGCCCCCGAGAAAGGTGATGTTATGTGCTGGGCCTTCTACTTTGTGCTCGGTGATGGGAAGATTGGGTTTTCCGAATATCGCTCTGAGTTTGTCGAGGTCTCCTGGGGGCTTGCTGGGAGGTTCTATTAGTAGGAAGTCGTCCAGGTAATGGATGACTTTTGTCACTGAGCCTTGTGTAACAGTATCCAAGCAAGAGACTGAGCGAATGTGTCGAAGAGCCAAGGGCTGCTCTTCGAACCGAACGTCAGTTTTGTGGCCAAATAATATGCCTCCTTCCACTTGATGCCATGCCAGCACCAAAGGGATGGATGGATAGGCAGGAGCTTAAAGGCATCCGAGATGTCGGTTTTGGAAAGCCAGGCACCTGTACCTGCTTTGATGACTGCTTGTATCGGCATGTCTACGGAGGAATATTTTAGGGAGAATTCTTCGGAGGGAATCAGGAAATTGAGACTGGGGATGTGGGAAGAATGAGGCGCAGACAGGTGGTACCCCAAACGTAATTTATTTGTGAATTTGCCCTTGACGAGCCCCAAATAGGGCTGACTCTCCAAGTGCTGAAAGGGGGCTGAGTGAAAGGCCTATAACGTACTCTCGGTCTAGTTCTGTTTGTAAGAGCCAATCTATGGTTTGTTCGTCGATGGCTGCTGAACGAATATTCCCACATTCGTACGTACTGTGAGGTAGTGAAATGAGGCCTGTGTGAAAGCCGACAGAGGGGCCGTGAAGTCTTCGCTGCCGGCCTGTGACATGATTTGATCTGATGAGAATATCCTGTTTTTGAGCTCGTATATTTTTTTTTTTTTTTTTTGTGAGAACGAAATGATTCGAAATGTTTGCCTTGATGTTTGAAATGACTGAACTGCATGACAAAGGTCCGGCCTGGCCGTGTCGTGACTGATGCGACCGTGAACCGGGCCCTGGAGCATGCACTGAAACGAGGCAACAGAAGAAACATTGGTGCACACCGGGACGAATCGGTGCTTGTTTGATGCATCTGGATTCGAATCGGAGCGCAGCATGAAATGAAATGAGAGAAATGTTTACCTTGACCGAGGCTTGAATTGGTTGTGCCGTGTTTTGCGACTGGCAACCGACCGAGCTCTGGTATAGGTATGGATTTTTTTTTTTTTTTTTAAGGAAAATGAAAAGGTGACAATTCGTGAAGGGATTGCTAAGTAACTTGAAGCAATGATTTGTATGATGCTTGCAATCTTGTGACAATGAAATGATTCGAAATGTTTGCTTTGATTGTGAAATGAATGAACTGCATGACAGAGGTGCGGCCTGGTCGCGTCACGATTTGTTCGACCGTGAACCGGGCTCTGGAGCATGTATTGAAATGGGGCAACTGAAAATATTGGTGCTCCTGGGACGAATCGGTGCTTGTTTGATGCATCTGGATTCGAATAGGAGTGCAGTATTAAATGAAATGAGAGAAATGATTGTTTTGACCGCGGCTCGAATTGGTTGTGCCGTGTTAGCGACTGGCAACTAACCGAGCTCTGGTATAGGTATGAAATGCGATCGGAACCAGTGATGCATGCCGTGACGAATCGGTGCACCTCAGATGCGACTGGTTTCGAAACGGTGATGCGTTGTGGGAGTGAAATGGTAGAAATTGCATGACAGAGATGTGGATCAATCCCCCGATGTCTGCGATTAGCTATGATCTGGACTCTGGAGCATGTGTCAGAAATGTGGCCAATCCTGGACACGCCGAGACGAATCGGTGCATTTTCATGCGACTGATTTCATGTCGGAATGTGATACGTGGAAATGAAATGATAACCATGACAGAGGTACGAATGACTGATAACGTAACTCTGGAGCATGTATAGAAATGAGGCCAATCCTGGGGCACGCCGAGACGAATCGGTGCATTCCATGCGACTGAATTCATGTCGGAACGTGATACATGGAAATGAAATGATAACCATGACAGAGGTACGAATGACTGATAAAACGTAACTCTGGAGCATGTATAGAAATGAGGCCAATCCTGGGGCACGCCGAGACGAATCGGTGCATTTTTCATGCGACTGAATTCATGTCGGGACGTGATACATGGAAATGAAATGATAACCATGACAGAGGTACGAATGACTGATAAAACGTAACTCTGGAGCATGTATAGAAATGAGGCCAATCCTGGGGCACGCCGAGACGAATCGGTGCATTTCATGCGACTGAATTCATGTCGGAACGTGATACATGGAAATGAAATGATAACCATGACAGAGGTACGAATGACTGATAAAACGTAACTCTGGAGCATGTATAGAAATGAGGCCAATCCTGGGGCACGCCGAGACGAATCGGTGCATTTTTCATGCGACTGAATTCATGTCGGGACGTGATACATGGAAATGAAATGATAACCATGACAGAGGTACGAATGACTGATAAAACGTAACTCTGGAGCATGTATAGAAATGAGGCCAATCCTGGGGCACGCCGAGATGAATCGGTGCATTTCATGTGACTGAATTCATGTCGGAACGTGATACATGGAAATGAAATGATAACCATGACAGAGGTACGAATGACTGATAAAACGTAACTCTGGAGCATGTATAGAAATGAGGCCAATCCTGGGGCACGCCGAGACGAATCGGTGCATTTTTCATGCGACTGAATTCATGTCGGGACGTGATACATGGAAATGAAATGATAACCATGACAGAGGTACGAATGACTGATAAAACGTAACTCTGGAGCATGTATAGAAATGAGGCCAATCCTGGGGCACGCCGAGACGAATCGGTGCATTTTTCATGCGACTGAATTCATGTCGGGACGTGATACATGGAAATGAAATGATGACCATGACAGAGGTACAATTGACTGACAATAACGTAACTCTGGAGCATGTATAGAAATGAGGCCGTAATAACTGGGGCACACCGGAACGAATCGGCGCATCTTTGGTGCGACTGGATTCGAATCGGAGCGCGGTAGGTGACTGAAATGAGAAATGATTTGAAAATGTCAGAAATGAGTTCAGAAATGTTTTCAGAAATGAGAAATGATTTGAAATGTCCGAAATGAGTTTAGAAATGTCTCAGAAATGAGAAATGATTGGTATCGAACTAACTTGATTTGATCATTTACAAAATTGCGACTGGCTATGGCTGTCTACTGATACCGACATGCTAGAAATGAAGCGACGTCAGCGTCGCTGTGCTATCGAATTTGTAACATATCGAAAGTACGAGCGATATACATTGCAGTTTGTGAGATGCGGGTGAAACGAAATTTGAACTCACGGTTTAGTGACATGATATGAAAACGAAAAGTCCGACGGGACCCTACCTGCGACAGCCAAGCCAGACGCGTGGTACGAACGATACGGATCGGTAAACACTGACACTCTCGAGCACGAAATAGCAAATGCGGGAACTTCGCGAGACAACGACTTACGGACGTTTGGTATTCGGATAGTCGGCCTAGTGACGTAACGTATCGCGCACAGGAAACCGACAAGCACCACAGGTGAGCGGGCTGCTTAAATACCCACCGGGCTCCTCCCATAAATTCAGGCCACCATACTGGCCTTCCTACATATATATATATATATATATATATATACAGACTAAATTATATTCACTGATTTGGGTTATTTTCACCAAATAAATGTAGCAGAATACATTTTCACTTAAATGTATGAAGAAAGATGGTTTGTTTCCAAAGTTTTATAACAGAAATTAAGAAAAACACATTTTGTTTTCTAATATATATTTGGCATTCTTTTCCATTTTTTTAGCAAAAATTTAAAAAAACCCAGTGGTGGTTGAATACCGCCAAAGAAAACATCTGAACAAAACGATAAAAATTTAATTTGAGTACAGTGTTGCATGACCATGCAATTGTCATTCAAAGTGTGACAACGCTAAAAGCTGAAAATTGGCATGATCAGGAAGAGGTAAAAGTGTCAGTATCTAAGTGATTAAACTTGCTAATAAAATATACATTATATTTACAATTTGAATATGAATCCTTTCAAGTTTCACATACTTTTGAGAGCTTACCTGTTAATTTTGGATTAAAGATTAAAAAAAGTGTTTTTATTTTTAATATGAATGTAAAGAATTCTAAACATGTAAGTAGCCAATATTTTTTAAGAGTTATGATTAAGCAAAAACCGTTTAGCTATCCTTCATTTTGAACTATTTTTATTTTTTTCATTTTTGTGTCAATACTGTTAACAGAACTGTAATATGATGCAAACTATTTATTCATGTATGCAAATACCCTGTGATTTGGGATTGTCTTTAATAAATACATTTTAATTTCATATCTACTCAGAATTTGCAGAGATATTTAATTTTGCCTTCTGATGCTAATTTCAGTTTCAGCATAACATTGTGTCACAGGTGCTCTATACAATTTCCCCACAGAAACACTCTACTAAAGCGATGACTCTTAAATTAAACATGTGCTTGTATTCTTTGGGATCTGCCATAAAAAAGATGTAAGTTGTTTTTAGCCTGACAAAGGGATATCTGGGCTGGCCTTCATAGCCTAATTTAACCTATGCTTTTTATAGAGCTAACTAATAATGATGACAAATTAAATATATTAAATTAAAGTGGAAATCCAAAAATGAAAGATAAAGAATAGACCGAATAAGATAAAATTAAAACAACTTTTTTTGCAGTATTAAATTTATACTCAGAGCTAAAATAGTATCTATTTCCACCACAAGATTGTCCTGGACCCACCCCCTGCCCTGGACTGAAATGAGAACCAGCAGTGATAAGCTTATCTCTCTGTAACTCTCCTTTCTTCTATCAGAATGTTTCCTGGCAGCACATGAACTTATTGGCTTCTTCTACTGCTTCTTCCTTTTGAAGTCAAGGTCTGCTGAGCAGTGACACCAAGAAGCTGCTTCTAGGTCAAATTTAGGTACTTGCACAGCTTGCATGTTGTTTTAATAATTATAGAGGTGGGTTAATTTGTGTGTATAATAGGCCTAGGCCTAGAGTTCAGCTTCAAATATGAACAGATAATGAATGTTAACTTGCTTTTGTTATTATTTATATAAAGCCTAAATTATGACATGACTTTAAATAGTTGGAAGAACCCCGAGGCATCCAAACACACTAAATCTCTCAATTTCTTGCTTGGGTTGGATCATAAGACCTGATGAGCCTGATTGGTCATGGATAATACTACACATTTACATTTTGCTTTATGTGGTACAAGTATTAAACTTTGTCAGTATCAACATAATCATGCAAACAGGAAGGGAAACAGTTTTTTGATCATAGGAAGACAAAAAATATTATTTCATGTATCCCCTTGTCTGGCATGCAGAGGAGTGAGGCAAAATGGAAAATGTGTGATGGAGCCTACACATGGTCGGAATTTCTGACAACAAGGTCCTATCACACATTTTCCGTCGGAAAATCCGACCGTGTGTACGGGGCATAACACTTTTGATGCTGTAGCAGTAAGTTCCACTTGCAGTTGTCTGTATTTCTCACATGACACTGTTAGTTTGAATGCAAACAATACTGAGAAAAAAAAAATCAAAAATGCACGCTAACCTGTGTATTATTAAATGAACAGCATCCTTACAATTGGCAGTCCTAGATTTTGGGGACTTTAGAATGATGCAAAGGTGAGCTAATAAGCCATTGCTACATAGAGCTGCAGACTTTTAATGTGGAAATGAATAGTGCTCTGAGTAACCACTTTAAGACCAAGTTTTTTCTGGCACTTTTTGTTTACAAAAAAATGTCTTTATCAATTTAAGCCAAATGTATTCTCCTACATATTATTGGTAAAAAAAAAAAATCCCAATTAGTGTATATTGATTGGTTTGCACAGAAGTTATAGCATCTACAAACTACGAGATAGATTTAGGGACTTTTTTAAGTATTTATTTTTTACTGGTAATGGTGGTGATCTGCGATTTTTGAAACATTGCGTCTGACAAATCTAACACTGAGTGACACTTTTTGGGGACCAGTGATACCAATACCGTGATCAGTGCTATAAAAATGCACTGAATACAGTATAAATGGCACTGGCAGGGAAGAGGTTAACACCAGGGGCGATCAAGGGGTTAAATGTGCCCTAGGGAGGTGCTTACTAACTGTGTGGGGTAGTGTCACACTGAAGGAAAAGAGAGGTCTGTGATTCAGCTTAGTTGAATCACAGATCTGTCTTTCCCCTCCTGACAGATCCACTGTTTGCCTTTTTTACACAGGTAGACAGCTGATCCGTCTCTCTTGTGAATGATCGGCGGGGCACGGTGGCCTTCGTGGCCATCGGACCCGCTGATTGGCTCCCGCTGTGTCCAGTCACAGCGGGAGTGGCGCGTGCATACCCCCTAAACTGCGTGCACAAAATCATGTACAGGTACGTGATTTCGTGCAGCCGGGCCGCCCTGCTGCAGTAAATGTACGTGGGGCGGTCCGGAAGTGGTTACAAATCTCCATAGTCTACGCTTTAAATGCTTTTTTACCTGTTTAGAGATACAGAGTTACCTGTTTAGAGTTACAGAGGCAGACCAGCGCTAGAATTATTGCTCTCGCTGTAACATTCACAGCGATACCTCACATGTGTGGTACAAATACTGTTTACATATGCATGTGCGACTTACATATGCGTTCTCTTCTGTGCACGAGCACAGAGGGATGAGGGTGCTTTAATTTTTTTTCTTATTTATTTTACTTTTTATTTTTAATTTTTCATTTTTATAATCACTTTTATTCCTATTACAAGGAATGTAAACATTCCTTGTAATATAAATAAGGATAACAGGTCCTCTTTATGAAGAGATCTGGGATCAAAAAGATCCCAAATCTCTTCTTTCCCATTAAAAGCAAAAAATGTAAAAAACTGATGGCATAAAGTTCTCCAAGGCTATAGAGGCAATCAAAGAAGATCTACTCTGTGATTGCCTGTGGGAGCAGCCTGCTGCACCGTCGGATCATTTTTCGCCCGAACCGATGGAATTGGTAAGCCCGAGAGATACTGGCGAGTGGCGGGAGGGGGGGACGTCCCCTCCCACCACTTCTGAAATCGTTCCAGCAGCTCATGAGCCTCTGGGAGTGCTTTCATGAGAAAGCCAGCTGTAAAAAACAATACCAGGGTTATGGCTGATATCTTCAGCCATAACCCTGGTAAACCACTTCAAAGCTGCAACATACATATATACTGTATGTATTACAGTCTTGAAGTGGGTAACAGAATGGGCCTGTTTTACTATTAAAAAATGCACAAAAGTAATGAGAAACCACTGTAAAGATATTTGCCACGCTTGTATTGCAGGTTCACATGAGTGCGTAGATTTGTGCATACAGTGAACATGATCCCTTAACTGATCTGGTAAAGCTACCAGCCTTGGAAAATGCATGCCTTGCAGTCCCTTTTTTAGTGTCCAGTAAACATCCACAAAAAATACTTGTTTTTATTACTTCAGGTATTTACAAAGTGTTGATAAGCTATGCAGTATTTTACATAAACACCAGGTTCATATCAGTCTCTGCACTGAAGGAGCTTACAATCTAAGGTCCCTACCTCACATGCATAACTAACAGTATCAATTTAGATAGGAGCCATTTAACTCAGAGGTCTCCAATCTATGGCCCTCCAGTTGTTCAGGAACTACAATTTCCATCATGCCTAGTCATGTCTGTGAATGTCAGAGTTTTACAATGCCTCATGGGTAGTGTAGTTCCGCAGTAGCTGGGGGGCCATAGTTTGGAGATCCCTGATTTAACCTATCAGCATGTGATTGGAATAGGAGAGGAAATCACAGTACCCAGAGGAAATGCACACATCGTGGTTGGGAAATGAACCAAAGACCATAGTGTTGCAAGTCAGAAGTGCTAACTACTAAGCCATTGTGGGGTTTATTTACTAAAGCTGGAGAGTGCAAAATCAGTCTCACTTCTGCTTAGACACCAATCAGCTTCCAGGTTTTATTGCCAAAGCTTAATTGAACAAGCTGAGGTTAGAAGCTGATTGGTTTCAGTGCAGAAGTGAGACTGATTTTGCACTCCCAGCTTTAGTAAATCAACCCCTGCATTATGACTTTTAAGCAGATATGTTATATTAAGGAACATAGACTTTATTCGCAAAGCTTTATCTGAACAAGAAGGATCTTTATTTAAGCCATGTGACTATAATTTTCAAATCTTATTTGGAAAAAAAATGTAAATATTCTTATCCAGGTATGCTAGCTTTGCAACCTGAGCCCTATGTGTGTTCAGATTCTGCCTATTTTTAAAAAATATGGGACAAGCACGTATGTAAAGTAAGTAAGACTTTTTAAAGCCCATATGTGATGTTTTTAGTAAAAATAAGATGGGCTTTTATCCTTACAAAATGCATTCACAAATAACAGTTCATGAAATCCTGTATGCATGTTTGTAACGACCAATGTGCTCATGTATGCTCATGTACACTGTAAGAACGTGACATCCCCTTAAAGCATGCACTTTGGTCCTTTTGTGCTATTTTGGGCTTCTCTATGCTTAACCACTTGCCCACTGGGCACTTATACCCCCTTCCTAACCAGGCCAATTTTCAGCTTTCAGCACTCTCACATTTTGAATGACAATTACTCAGTTATGCAACACTGTACCCAAATTACATTTTTTTCACACAAATGGAGCTTTTTGTGGTATTTAGTCACCACTGGGTTTTTTTTTATTTTCTGCGCTATAAATGAAAAAAGACCAAAAATGTTGTAAAAAAAATTAATTTTTCTTTGTTTCAGTTATAAATATTTTATAAATACAGTTATAAATATTTGCAAATGACCAACAGTTATACTGCTACATATCTTTGGTAAAAATAACCCAAATAAGTATATATTATTTGGTCTTTGTGAAAGTTATAGAGTCTACAAGCTATGGTGGCAATCACTGAAAATTGATCACACCTAATGTACTGACAATTTCTCAAGACACTAACAAGCCAGGAAAGTACAAATGCCCCCCAAATGACCCCTTTTTTGAAAGTGGACATTCCAAGGTATTTAGTATGAGGCATGGTGAGTTTATGAAGTTGTAATTTGAGGCACAGATGGGCATGAATGAGGCACGGATGAGGCACTGATCGGCTTCAATAAGGCAAGGATGAGGCACAGATGGACATAATTGAGGCACATAGGTGCATGAATGAGGAACAGATGGGCACAAATGAGGCACAGATGAGGCATGGGTGAGGTACGGGTGAGTACTGCTTTGGTCGCCCTCCCTCTCACACTGTACCAAACAGTGTGTGTACAACGTGTGAGGAGAGGAGATAAATGAACCAGACATGCACATCTGGCAGTGGTATGAAGTGTGGATGGGAGCTGGGAGGGTGGGGTTTCTGTGTTGTGCATTTAATTAAGGGACCCTGTGTGACTGTGAGGGTTGGTTTACACTAGCATTAGCCCCCTGTAGAGTGATCCGTGGTGGATCACTTTTCAGAGGATGCTTGACAGGTGATGAGGAGGCATTATAGCATCACCTAACCACCTGTTTTACCCTCTAAAATCACAGGACACCAGTTACAGAGTGGCCCATTAATCCCCCCACCCTCCACATGACAAAACTTTGCACAGAGCAGGTGCTCCTTTTGCCCCCATTGTACAGGCCCTGGGTGCACTACAAAAAAAACATATTTTGCCCATATGTACATCTTATGCTGTGTGCATCCATGCTAGCATTGTGTGCACACTGATGTGCCACATTGTTCAGCCTGGTTTGTTGCTTCAATGATGCCACAGTATATGTGAATAATTTTGATTATTGTGGCTTTGTATTATAGAAAATATAATTTTTTTAAAATACCATTAAAATACAAATTGTGTCTACTTGTGTATGCATATGTGGCGGTTTTATAAAACACTTTCTAATATAATGTGTCAGAAACGGTATGAATGTGTGCATGCTTGCCTGAATGTTTGTCTGCACATTTTGCATGGCATGTCCATAATTTCAAAAATAGCTAACGCATTATTGTGCTGTCATTCAAACAGTTTGTGTCAGCCTGGGCAGCCAAGTGCAATGAACGCGTAATAACATCAGACAGGAACTCTGCGTATTTGATGCAGATATTTGTGCTATTGTCTGCTAATGCTGCACATTTTCTTATAGGGGTTTAAATATGAATAATGAACTGTATAAGTAATTCAAATAGAAAGAGATATATTTCAAATAAATTTCCGTTTCAGGTTAATATAGTCTTGTATAAACATCTTTCAATGGATCGATCTGAGTAAATATAATCTTCCCACTTCCAAAATCTGGATAATTCAGATTTCATTAAGAATTACACTTCATGAAAAAAAAAATGATGAAACATGAATTATTACTTCTATCCCCAGTATAGCTCTATCCATAGCTTACACTGGAATAGCTTAAGACTGGATGAGACCCCAAGAGCCACCACCATACATCTGTGGTCTTGCGTGCCAATCCTAATTCCTAATTAAAACACACACATGTGCACACACACAATTTTATTCCCTGTTACATGATGTTCATCCTATTTTTGTGAGTTTACCAGGATTGTAGGGTGTTATACTGTACTATACTGTATAAATTAAACATTAATATTAATAACAACAACATTAAAAATACATTAATTACTTGAAGTAGAGCCCTTATCAGATACAGAAATACACAGATAAGGGTCTGTTTGGAATATTAAGCACATTGGCTTAGTGGTTAGCACTGCTACCTTGCAGTTCTACGGTCTTCAGTTCATATGCCAACCAAGACGCTATCTGCATGAAGTTTGCATGTATTCCCTGTATTTGTTTGGATATGCTTTGCTTTCCTTCAAAGACATGCTGGTAGGTCAATTGACCCCTGTCTAAATTGGAAATAGCATGTGTATATATTCATGTGAGATAGGAACCTTAGATTGTAAGCTCCCTGAGAACATAAACAATATACATGCAAAGCACTGAATAACTTGTCAGTGCTATATACATACCTGTAAATAAACCTCACAATTTTTGGTAAATAAATGTATACTGTCCCTTCACAAAATGGGGGAGAAAAATTAAAAATAAATATAATAGGTTTAGACATTGTCACTGCCAGTCAGACAGCAAGTTTGTCATCTACAGTCAAGTCCAAAAGCAGTAAGGTTAGCTGATAAATTTGTTTTCATCATGTTGCAAAAAAGTGGTTGATGTATTTTATATACAGATCGTTTATATTTTCCATAGTATCTCAATTTAATAATTAGGACACAATATTTTGGTATCTGTCAATTTCGCAGGAGAAGGACAATGTCTTAGGTGCAGTTAAGACTACAGTTATCTTCTTGAATACAGTGGGGAACATGTGACATAATATTAACCTCCCTGGCGGTATGATTATGTCCGATGTTTGACACTGAAAGCAGTACAATTGTTTTGCATGGAAATTTGGTGTTTTATATTGTAGGCCTGTAATTCTTAGGAATAACTTATTTAAATCTGTCCAAACAAGAGTCTAGTAGACATCCGGGGTATGATAAAGTTTGAAACACAAAATCATAAATTATAATATAATAAATAACTATAAAAAAATAACAAAAAATAATATAATACATTTTATTCAATAATATAATCAAATCAAAAACACTGAAATTTGTCCAAACAAGGGTGCAATATTACTAGTTATATTGCTTCAGTAAACATCACGGGTATTACACATTTTGAAACATGGGACTGCACAAAGTCAGACGTCACAATCAGGACAACCTGGTTTCCTTTCAGATTTTCTTTCCACTGTCATCACACTTTGAGCAACAAACCATGCACATCCTTGTTGGTGCTGACTTTTTCTCAGTTGGTGGGATGTAGTCCATTAAGGGACGACCAGTCAGGCATTCCGGGTTGACAACACCAGCAGCATGACACAGCCATTGGTGTTTGGTGGTTCAGAAAGATCAGTTAGGCAACTTTCCAAATAAAGTCAGCATGAACCACATAATAACTAGGGATGAGCCCGATCACCGAAGAGCGAACAATATGCGGCATTCGCGGCAAATTCGAAAAGCCGCAAAACGCCATTAAAGTCTATGGGATACTAACATGAAAAACCAAAAGTGCTCATTTTAAAGGCTTATATGCAAGTTATTGCCATAAAAATTGTTTGGGGACCTGGGTACTGCCCCAGGGGACATGTATTAATGCAAAAAAGTTTTAAAAATGGCAGTGTTTTCAGGAGCAGTGATTTTAATAAAGCTTAAAGTGAAACAATAAAAATGAAATATTCCTTTAAATATCGTGCCTGGGGGTGTCCTTAGTATGCCTGTAAAGTAGTGCATTTTTCCCGTGTTTAGAACATTACCACAGCAAAATGACATTTGTAAAGGAAAAAATGTCATTTAAAATTACTCACGGCTGTAATATATTGTCGGGTCCTGCAATATAGATAAAAATCATTGAAAAAAATGGCATGGGTCCCCCCAGTCCATTACCAGGCCCTTTGGGTCTGGTATAGATATTAAGGGGAACCCCGCACCCAAATTAAAGAAAAAGATTGTGTGTGGATCCCCCCAAAAAACGGCATGGGTCCCTCCCAGTCCATTACCAGGCCCTTCAGGTCTGGTATGAATATTAAGGGGAACCCTGTGCCAAAATTTAAAAAAATAGTGTAGGAGTCCCCCCAAAATCCATACCAGGCTCTTGAGGTCTGGCATGGATTTTAAGGGGAACCCCGACCAAAAAATGTAAAATAAAATGGCGTAGGGGCCCCCCAAAATCCATACCAGACCCTTATTTAAGCATGCAACCTGGCAGGCTGCAGGAAAAGAGGGGGGATGCTTTAGCACCCCCCCTTCTGAGCTGTACCAGGTCACATGCCCTCAACATGGGGAGGATGCTTAGGGGTTCCCCCCAAAGACCTTGTCCCCATGTTGATGGGGACAAGGGACTCATCCCCACAACCCTTGCCCAGTGGTTATGGGGGTGGATGGGGAACTTATCGGAATCTGGAAGCCCCCTTTAACAAGGGGACCCCAGATACTGCCCCCCCATGTGAATGGGTATCGGGTACATTGTACCCATACTCATTCACCAAAAAAAGTGTCAAACTGTTAAAAATGACAGTAGACAATTTGGGACAAGTCCTTTATTTAAAAAAAGAAAAAAAAAACTGTCCTGTGATGTTCATTCATCTTCAATCACAGTGTCCGACGACCCAATAAAAAAAATGTAAAAAAACTTTGCCTCCATGGGAGGCACCTGCTGACTGAAACCTCTTTACGATGACAGTTGTTATATAGCTGAGGGTGGGCCACCCGGTGACGTAAACGGGTGACCCCGCACCCCTCTGACATTGCGTGATGTCATGTAACGTCAGAAGGAGGTGGGGTCACCCGTTTGCCTCACTAGATGGCCCAGCCTTCAGCTATATAACAGCTGTCTTTGCCAAGAGGCTACAGTCAGCAGTAGCCTCCCAGGGAGGCAGTTTTTTCCATTTTTTTATCGGGTCATCGGACGCTGTAATTGAAGATGAATGGACATCGCGGGACAGTTTTTTTTTAATAAAGGACTTGTCTCAAATTGTCTACTGTAATTTTTAACACTTTGACACAATTTTTGGTGAATGAGTAGGGGTACAATGCACCCGATACCCATTCACATAGGGGGGCAGGATCTGGGGTCCCCCTGTTTCAGGGGGCTTCCAAATTCTGATAAGACCCCCATAACCACTGGGCAAGGGTTGTTGGGATAAGGCCCTTGTCCCCATCAACATGGGGACAAGGTGCTTTGGGGGGGACCCAAAGCATCCTCCTCATGTTGAGGGCATGTGGCCTGGTATGGTTCAGGGGGATGCTCTCTGGTCCCCCCTCTTTTCCTGCAGCCTGCCAGGTTGCATGCCCGGATAAGGGTCTGGTATGGATTTTGGGGGGACTCCTACACCATTTTTTTTTATTTTTGGCTCGGGGTTCTCCTTAAAATCCATACCAGACCTGAAGGGTCTGGTAATGGACTGGGGGGGACCCATGCCATTTTTTAAAAATTATTTTTATCTATATTGCCGGGAGCCAACAATACATTGCAGCCGCTAGTAATTTTAAATTACATTTTTTCCTTTAGAAATGTAATTTTGCTGTGGTACTGTTATAAACATGGGAAAGATGTGCTACTTTACAGGCATACTAAGGACACCCCCCAGGCATGATATTTAAAGGAATATTTCATATATATTGTTTCATTGTAAGCATTATTAAAAATCACTGCTCCCAAAAAAAGGTCATTTTTAAAACTTTTTTTTTACATTGATACATCTGCCCTGGGGCAGGACCCAGGTCCCCAAACACTTTTTATGACAATAACTTGCATATAAGCCTAAAAAATGAAGCACTTTTGATATTTCATGTTCGTGTCCCACAGACTTTAATGGTGTTTGCACACATTTTTTGCCTGTTTGCAAGTTCTGGTGCGAACCGAACCGGGGGGGGGGGTGTTCAGCTCATCTCTAGTAATAACACTCTTAAATCCATCTGTACAAGAGTCTAGTAGATATGATGATCTGGTGGAGGACACAGCGGGGGGACATCACAGGATCCTGGTGACAAGGTAAGTATGTTGTACTAGTATTCTGCAATGCAATCCTGAGTCTGGCCTCGGGGTTACTGCTAATGGTAGTGAAATTTAACCCCGAGCCACACTCGGGATTACCGCTAGGAGAGTAAAGCATATACATTTTTGGTAGCTTGCAAGACTTTTCATTCACAATCAATTGGCACTGTTTCCAGCTGTCTCTGTAAACTAAAGAACACCTCCAATCTGTAATAGAGCTGAAGAGAAGGAAAGGAGCTCTGTAGCCATAGAATGGGAAGATACAGTTGCGCTCATCTGAGTGCAGTAAGAACAGGCACATAAAAGTTGGAATGGGGTTTGAAACAAAGTAGTCTATAGCTAGCCATACACTGATCAGCAGAGATGGTCAGAATTTTGAGCGTTATGTGGCCTTCGCAGCATGAAGAAGGAGTACACATTCTCCGAACGCGCACTTGATGGCTCCATGTCCCACATCCAGTGATATCGCAGCTGACGGGGAGATGACTGCCAGATCCACTCGGAGCCTTGGGGATCCCTGGAGCAAGCAAATCACCAGCAGAGCCCCACACCGCCAGCAATCTGGACAAAGGACAACACAGAGAGGCCACCACTGTGACAAGCCTGTTTAAACCCCTTCCTTTGTGAGCCTATTTTACCTTCAGTAATGTATGTGCTTGTTCTTACTTACTGCACTCAGAGGAGCGCCACTGTGTCTTTCTATTCTATATCTACAGAGCCGCTTCCTCTCCCACAGCTGGCTGCACTTTTTGGGCGCTTTAACCTACCTGGACTTTCTAACCGTTCATTTTGGTACTGAACTTTTAGCAGGGTCTAAGCCACCCTCACCTACCGGACTATACCATCCGGAGTCCCTTACGACCACCCACATTTATTTGCACCTCCAAACACTTGTCTCTCTTTAAGTGCCACTATAACCCCCCCCCCCCCAGCTTTGTAGCCCTACCATATTTTCTTTCCTAGGGTAACAATGCTAATTCCACGTAAATACAGTTTAGTGTGTGAATGTTGTCATCAGAGGACAATAAGTGTATTATCAGCATGATCACCAGGTGAAAATAAAAGCCTGAAAAAAAAACTAATGCTAGCAAATATAAGGCCTGGTAAGCTGGAATATAATGTTATTTTTTTGTTCTTGGTTTACATATACTTGAACACACAGGGAAGGATCTGCTTGTCCTGAATTGAAAAACCAAACCTCTACACGGCAAACACATCAGCCATTGTGCAAATTCACAATTTACTGCAGGGCATACAGATCTCTTTTACTGCTAGCGGAGCAGTACTGCAGAGGCAATCTGTATTATCAACAGAGAGGATTGGACACTTTTTCCAACTCAATGGACCCTTTCCAATGTAAGCACTGCTGTACTGATGCTACTACATCTGCTCAATAGTCACTGTGATAATTGCATGATTGTTCATATTAAAATTATAAAACTACTTCCAAGTAATTTCAACTAAAAGCAGTTATTTGCACAAAGCCTTAAGAGACACTTGGTGTTGTGTGTCTTGTTTGGCAGCAGGATATATTTTATAAATAATCCTGTCTACAAAGAAAGGCTTAAGTACAATGACACATTCTACTTCTTCAGGATTTCCCATAACAGCACAATTTTGTTCTCAGTGCACTTTAATGTATATGATATTGTCAATAGAAAAAATGACTTTAGATCCCAGCAATATGGTTTACTGTTGAGAAGAATAAAGACACTTCAATGTCCATTTGAGTCAGCTAAACATTTAGTAAAGAACTATATTGTTTCCTTTACCTTGCTGACCTTATTATTTCCAGGGAATACGTTTATATTTCATATACTGCATATGGAGGACACTGTGACCGCTGTTCTCAAGGAGTAAAATCTATTATTAGCACTTAAAACCAGGACCTCACCATCTGTTCCCAATATTCTACTATGGTTAAAATATAATGTGCAATGCAAACTGTGATACTAAATTCCAAATGTTAACTTTTTATAATTAAACATACAGCAGTACTTAAATTTAGTGTTTTTATTTTTTATCGTAATGTATTTGTATTTTATGAGCTTTTTATGGTAATAGTGTTTCTGTACAAATAAACAATACATGGAAAAATGAGTCCCCACATGGCAGACATTTACATTCACAGAGTAGCTGAATACAATTATTAACATTTATTTAGTTAAAAATAGAAAGTGCAATAGCCAACACAACCAATCACACTTCATCTCTCACTGCCGTGGCTTCAGTAAACTGGCACCATTATCTCTTCTCAATATTTTCAGGTCAAGGAATAGCCATGCACTCATATCCAAGGCTATTTAAAGGGAATATAAACAACAAATAATAAAAATAAAAGTCCATATACAGTATGTGGATTGTTTTATATGTCTCCTTTAAGCATAAGAGGAAGGTCATCCATTTCCTACTGCAGCTTCCTGTGTTCCCTCCCAACTCATTTAGTACATTACATTTGAGTTATTTTAGATGTGGGATTTTTTAGCCTAAGGAATTGAATTGACACAAGTGAAATGTACACATCAAAACATTTTCAAAACTGAATTATTACACTGAAAGTGTAATTTATTAATTCTGAATTAAAAGTTTAATACAAACCAAAATGCACTCCTAAAGTGGTATTAAACCAAAAAACAAAAACGTATTTAATCCTTAAATTTGGTGGCTGTTTTAGATATCGTTATATAGCTATAAATATATATATATATTTTCACCTGGTGTCTGTAGATGGACTACTAGATTTAGATGGACTTTACATAACTGCCTAACAAATTCAAGCCTAACACTGTTTAGGCAGTTACAGAAACAGTTTTTATCTCCTTTTGGCATAAAAAAAAATGAACAACAGAACTCACACTAATCTGTGCCAACATTCCTCATACAGTATATTTCTTGCTACCTATTGGAGAGAGATATAGGCCCAATCATTTTTCAAACTGTAAAACTGAAGGTGTTGTGTACCTACTTTTATGTGTCTGTGGGTCCTACTACATTGGAAAGACAACACTGGAACTATGGAAATGCATGTATAGACACATTCATATTAGGAAAAAAGGAAATTTTTGGATGCATTGGTGGGAGAGCATATTGCAATTATACACAGTTATACATTTTCTGAGGTTATGTTTTTGGTGCTGGATAGGAACCACCCTCGTTCCAGGGGGGACTGGAGCAAGCTTATCCTCCAGCAATAGCTGTGGTGGATTCAGCAGCTGCATGCTACTACTCCCCCTGGGCCATACTGAAATAACCAGCTTCAGGCCCTTTCTGGAATTGAAAAGAAATATAGAGGGGTCCAGTCTTTATGGGTTCTCCCCTCTCTGGTTTTGTCTTCCCTCACGTATCTGTTGCTTCTATTCCCTTGTTTCTTTTTACGTACGGTATTTCTTGGCTATCATTTTATTTTATTGCATTATTGTGAACATTTTATGATATTGATTGTTAAATGTGTATCTAAATATGATCACTTGATGATTAATATGTAACTTGGATTGCTCACTGTTATGATGTATGATATTTAAATGTTAGTTTGGGTTGACAGGTGTTTGGAGATCCTTTTCTTTCCTGCCCCTGGGGGGGACATTGGGTTCCTATTTTGGGGAGTGGGGTGTGCAAAGCCCAGCATGTGTGGATCCCATCTGTGTGACCCTGGAGGTTTGGCCTACTTTCTGCATGTCCTGGTGGTTCCCGGTTCCTCTTTGTGGCAGGGCATGATGTTAGCCATTACCATTTTGGAGGCCCTTCTTTGCTCTATGATAGGGGAGCTGGGGTGCCATCATGGCCCTGAGGCAACTTGACATCATTGCCAGCGCATCCTAAGTGTCCCACCCCACATGAGGGATGTGACACGTAGGATGCACTGGCAGATATCTGGTGTGATGACATTATATTGTGTCATGCGGGGCTTCATCATATTGCATCCTGGAGTTCTGGGAGGCCAAAATAGAGCATGCCACACCTCCCAGACATACACTTGTAGTCATTTATGATTAGCACTGGGGGGACGCTCCACTTTTTTACTTACACAATAAGTATATCATACTTATAGGAAAACACTGGAATGCCCCCTTGATGAATATGTGCATAAGTTGACTCCATAAATTTGGGAATATATATCTCATATGTTTGATCATTATCATTATTATTGGACATATTCCATTTTTTGTAACAATAATATAGTCACTTATCATACACTTTATAAGCAGTTACAGCTAACAGTTTTGTTTACCTTTGGGATAAAGGCTTTACATACACAAATAAAAGCTAATCATTGTAAGCACCCTTGCTACTGTTAAATGGTTTGTCTAATCTCTGTAACTGACATTTTGCTGGAGAGCTTGTTCTGTTGAAAAACAGCAGGCATACTGACTGAATCACCAGGTGAAAATAGAAGAAAGAAAACCAAAAAGAATGAATCCAACAATAACATTCAATCATAGTAGTCTGAAATTTAATAAATGTTTGCTTTTGGGTTTAATACAGCAATAACCACTTGCCGACCGCGCTGTGGCCAAATGATGGCTACAGCGTGGCTGGCTAGTTCTGGGACACACAGCAGTTCACAGCAGAAGCCGATCTGTGTGTTCCTGGCACTGGATGTCCACCAGCACCTGCCTAATCATTGGTGAAACACACAGAACTGAGATCTGCCTGTGTAAACAAGGAAGATCTCTGTTCTGACAGGAGGGAAGGTATGGGTTTTGTGTACCTGCAAAGCAGGGAATAAAATTAATCTCTTCCCTTAGTAAAAGCAGCACACACATGTCACAAAAAGACTGGCTACCCTTTGATTGCCCTAGATATTTAACGCCTTCCCAGCCCCTGTCATTAGTACAGTGACAGTACATATTTGTAGCACTGATCACTGTATTAGTGTCACTGGTTCCCACAAAATGTCAAAAGTGTCAGTTAGTTATTGTCAGCCGCAATATCACAATCCCACTATAAGTTGCTGATTGCTGCCATTACTAGTATAAAAAAGAAATAAATGCAAATTCCATAAACATATACCATAGTTTATAGACGCTATAATGTTTGCGTAAACCAATACATTTATGCTTATTGGGATTTTTTTTTTTACTAAAAAATGTAGCAGAATACATATTGGCCTAAATTTATGAAGAATTTAGATTTTTATTGGTTATGTTTTATAACAGAAAATAAAAAATATTGTTTTTTTTTTTTTCAAAATTGTCGGCCTTTTTTTTTGTTGATATCGCAAAAAATAAAAAATGCAATGGTGATCAAATACCACCTCTAATTGTGGGGAAAAAAAATTATATAAAATGTATTTGGCTACAGTGCTGCATGACCACGCAATTGTCAGTTAACTGCTTCCTGACCACCTGCCGCAGTTGTACTGCAGCAAGGTGGCTGGATAGTGCGAATCGCTGTTATTGTACATCGGTCCATGCAAGTGATTTAGTGGGCACTCTCGTGCCGCCGGTGGAAGCGCCCACTGCGTACCGCAGGAGCTCCTCTGTGGGTCTGGTAGACTCGATGTCCACCGGCGACCCACAACCCAGTGCCAGGATGGGGCTCTGCCTTTGTAAACAATATGTAGAGGAATATATATTGGCCTAAACTGATGAATACATTTTTTCTTATATATATTTTTTTGGATATGTATTATAGCAATTTTTCAAAATTGTTGCTCTTTTTTTGTTTATAGCGCAAAAAATAAAAAGCGCAGAAGTGATTAAATACCACCAAAGAAAGCTCTATTAGTGGGAAAAAAAGACATCAATTGTTTGGGTACAGAGACGCATGACCACACAATTGTCAGTTAAGCGACGCAGTGCCGTATCGCAAAAAATGGCCTGGTCATTACGGGAGAAAATCTTCCGGTCATTAAGTGGTTAAAGAAATGTAGTGCCGTATCGCAAAAAATTACCTGATAATGAAGGGGTAAATCTTCCAGAAGTCAAGTGGTTAAAAGCTAAGTTCTTTTATGTATGACAACGTTGTCGACTTTAAATTTTTGTCTATTGTCTATTAACTGTGATTACAATTTGTCTATTTTTTTATATACTGATCAGTAAAGTTTTTTCAAGGAGAAACTACTGGCTGCCCTATTCCCTCTTTACAACTTTTGAACTGCTTATAGGTCCTTCCTATTTTTTCCCTTGTTGCTATATTGATTTGTTCATGTGAAGCAGGGCGGTGCCCCACCTCTCATTCTAGGAGAGTCGATATTCCTCATCACTTGGTATAGTGCTAAACCTTAACAGTGTAATCCCGATGCTCTGTTTTTATCTCAGTTACTAAAGGCTAAGTTCACCATTGAGGAAAAAAAAAAAAAAAAAAAATTATAAATAAACATATTGTTGTGGGAAAAAAATGTGCATTTATTATGTTTTCCCCCAGGTGTTGGCAAACTAATTGCACTGATGGTCAGCAGATTGCGGATGGAATGTCAGGCTCCTGCAGACAAGGCCTCTGGCTTTCTGCTCCTACCTCTGTACAGGCTTTCTGTTTGAAAGCTGGTGTACTTGTGAATGGATTACAAGTGTGCTCATCAGCACCCCCACAGTCCTTGGAAACTACAAGTCAGTCTGCTATGGTGACAGATGGGACTTATCTCTGTGAATGGATGACATTGCTGACTGGTCGACTGTAAAAAGTAATCCAAAGCAAGATAAAAAGGGGGGCATATCAATATCTAGAATGTTATTAAAGGTACCACATCCTAAATTGAATATATATAAAAAGACCATTCCCGAGTGTGGCTTGAGGTTAAATTTCAGCACCATTAGCAGTAACCCCGAGCCACACTCGGGATTACATCTCAGGATCCTGGTGTAGATTACTTACCTTGTCCCCAGGATCCTGCGATGTCCCCCCAAACTGTCTGCGGGCTCTGTCCTCTGCCCGAAGCCTCTCTGTGCCAGGCTCCATTCCCTGCGAGTGTCGCGACGCATGGGGGCGGAGCCTAGTGGCAAATTTAAAAAGATGTAAAAATCATAACACATACAGTACTGTAATCTTACAGATTACAGTACTGTATGAAATCATTTCACATCCCTTTTGTCCCCAGTGCTTTGTCCAGTGCCCTGCATGCAGTTTTATATTATATATACTGTTCTTTCTGCCTGGAAAATTGAGATTGTCCATAGCAACCAAAAAGTGTCCCTTTACGTCAAAAGTGGCTTTAGACCAGCTAGAAAACAGCGATAGTAAATTAGAACACTTGCAGAATTGAGCAATAGTGAATCATGGGGAAATTTATTATATTATTATTATATATATTTTTTTTAATTATTTATATTTATTTATTATATTATAATTTATGATTTTGTGTTTCAAACTTCATCATACCCGGATATCTCTTAGACTCTTGGTGGACAGATATAAGTGTGTTATTGCTAAGAATTACAGACCTACAATACAAAACGCCAAATTTCTATGCAAAATAATTGTACTGCTTTGAGACGCAATAATCTGAAATAATCATACCGCCAGGGATGTTAACAGTGATAAACTACAGGACTTTAAATGTACCAGGTCATAACAATAAAATATAAAAATAACCTATTTTAATCACATCATTGGAATAATTGGAAGTAAAATATAAGTCAAACGCTTTTCCACACATATATATAAACTTTATAAATATAAATTTAATCCAGATATCCCTGCAGAAACAGCCTTAGAAGCAGGAGGAGTCCAGGTCAATGAAAGGAGCATTAAATAGGCACAACAATTGCTATTGCATTGGCCTTTACCATAGCCGCTAGGTGGTTGCAACAGTCTTGAGGAGTCTATATTGTCCTTTTATTATTGGGAGGTATGTTATGGCCTTATTTAACAATTGAAAGAAGAGGGCACTGACTTGAGAAACATGTTGGATTTTCGATATCCTGATACCTACCTGAACTAAATAATGGAAATATGTATTGTAAATTAACCAATATCGTTTAATAAAAGTATTAGGGCATTTGGGGTTAATTGATGTATATTTTATATACATTATATGCATGGAACAGCATTTACCTTGTATGTTATTTCCAATATTTCCAATGATGTGAATAAAATATGTCATTTTACATAAGTTCAGCATTGGTACCTTTAAAATCCTATCAAACCCTTTCTTAGGGTCTTTTTCTAATGATATTAAAACGTGAAAGTGGCCATTTTGGAGAGGAACCCCCACCCACTGTCAGTGTCATTGGGAAGGGAGGTGAGGGTGTTGAGGGAAACTGTGCTGGAACATGTCATAAATATGGGTGTAACATGTTCCAAAAGGTGAATGTATCCTTTAAAATTAATCTGATCAAACACCCCTTTACTTGTACTTAATATTCATAGAAAAGAAAAAAACTGCCTCAACATTGAAATGTACTAGCATGGCTAAAGCACACCCAAGGTAAGTATAGTAACAAGTCCTATTTGCAATCTCGGAACACCCAATAAGAGGACAGTATGCCACCCGTCTAAACTACGTGGCATATTCACCAATGCCAGGAGCCTGCCAGACAAGATGGAAGAACTAGAAATACTGTTGTACAATGTGGGAATTTCAGAGACTTGGTTCAACAGCTTTCATGATTGGATGGCAACCATTCAAGGGTATTCCCTTTATTGCAGGGATAGAGAGGGTAAAAAAGGAGAGGGGTATGCCTGTATATCAAGAATAATGTACAAGTGAATGTGACATTCACTAAGGGAGCTAGGGAGAAGGTGAAATCCTTATGGGTAGAGCCCCAAAGGGATGAAACTAAGGGGAAAATAATACTGGGAGATTGCTATAGGCCTCCTAACCTGAGGGAGGAGGGGGAGGCGGACCTCATATCACAATTTGGATTAGCATCAAGGATAGGAAGTGTCATCATAATGGGGGATTTTTGGCTGCTGAATGACCAGACCATTTTTTGCAATTCGGCACTGCATCGTTTTAACTGACAAGTGTGCAGTTGTGCAGCGCTGCACCCAAAACAAAATTTACGTCCTTTTTTTCCCACAAATAGAGCTTTCTTTTGGATGGTATATGTTCACCTCTGTGGTTTTTATTTTTTGCCCTATAAACAAAAAAATAGCGACAATTTTGAAAAAAAAAAAAACACAATATTTTATACTTTTTGCTATAATAAATATCCCCATTTTTTTAAAAAAGGCAAATTTTTTCTCAGTTTAGGCTGATATATATTCTTCTAAATATTTTTGGTAATAAAAATCGCAATAAGCATATATTGATTCGTTTTGCGCAAAAGTTATAGTGATAGTTATAGTGTCTACAAACTAGGGAATAGATTTATGACATTTTTATGATTATTATTTTTTTACTAGTAATGGCGGCGATCTGCGATTTTTATCAGGACTGCAACATTATGGCAGACACATCGGACACTTTTGACACATTTTTGGGACCATTGGCATTTGTACGGTGATCAGTGCTATACAAATGCACTTATTACTGTAAAAATTTCACTGGCAGAGTGGGGTTAAACAATAGGGGGCGATCAAGGGGTTAACTGTGTTCCCTCTCTGTGTTCTAATTGAAGGGGGAATGGGACTGTCTAGGGGAGATGACAGATCGCTATTCATACTTTGTATGAAAACATGATCAGTCTCTTCTCCACTCAGAGAACTGGGATCTGTGTGGATTTTGTTGTCGGAATGTCCGATCAATGTCCGATCATGTGTACAGGGCATTAGACTGAAAGACTCTGATATGATGGAAGAGGCTTAGTCGTAAAGGCATGGAGAGCACCTTATTGCTCACAAGTACCACTTAATGTGGTTCCTATTCTCCTTAGAAGCTTATAGATTGTAGCTCAACTGACAAGTATCCATTTTGGCAAAATTTGAAAAATTAGGTACTGTTGTGAACTGAAATAGTAAATATAATTATGTACATTTGGATGGCATATAATGTTAAGTTAAATGTATATTAAAGGTAGCTTTAACACAAAAAAAAAACACAATCCATCTCTATTTATATTATAGAAATTAAGGTTTTCCCATTAGCTTTTTGAAAACTGCACGAAGGCTGCCAGCAAAAATGAATTATGAGTTAATCACATTCATCACATCATAAGCTCACTTTGCATGAAATAGCTGACCTTGAAATTCAAGGAGAAATGTAACTAAAAGGAGGCAAAACACACAACTTACAACTACTTACAAGTTCATTATTACAGTGTAAAATGTATTGCCAAAGTTTAAATGTTATGCCTTTATCCTTAACACTGGTTGATTCCGTAACTGTTCCAAAATAGAAAAGGAAAGGAGAAGAATGCTTGTTGATGAAGTCACTCAAAGAAGAAGAAAGTACATTTTTAGACCTTTTTTGTGTAAGGCCCCATTCACACTTGGTACAAACAAATGGCAACTCTCCCCACTTATAATTGGCCTTAACGGCAGGGAGCACATGGAAGGGCAACGCATGTCAAACAAAAACAAAGAAAAAATCCCAGCTCAATTTACCAGCCAGCCTGCAACAAACCAAATTGTCCTGCCTAATAGTTTATGTTAAAAACCCACTTCTGATGACATCACATTCATGAAACGAACAGGGAAGTGCCTCTTGCGTCATTACATCACTTCCAGTTCCGGCTCGTGGAATGCAGGGCATCCCAAACACAGTGTTTTACATCCTTCATACTTACTGCATGATTGTAAGTGCAATTTTAATACTTATTAAATAAATTATAGAGATTTACACTTTGAGGATTGCCTCTGTCCATTTACTCTGCATGAGCCTACAACTAATGAGCATAAAGACCGTAGGAAGGAGAGAAGAGGACCCTATGCTATTGCCAAGGACCCTAGGTGTACACACACTGTCTTTTATCCCTCTCAGGGGTCATATATTCTGATGAGTGCGGTCCTGGAGGGGGTGCTCGAGTGGAAGCACTTTCACATAACAAGGACATAGCACGTTTAAATGCACTTGTTAAAGAGCACCAGATGCATGCCTTCCAAAGTCTTTTTATGCTGTCCTGTGGATTTTTTATATGTTGTATATTATTATGGATAAAGCAAATACTGTGGTGCTTCCTCAATACAATAAAGAAATTAAAGTGCTTAAACTAAAATAAATAAATATACACTTATACAATATATTGCAAATAATCAAATGAAATGTCTGTGTACACAATTCCAATGAAATACAAAATGTGCTCTGTGCAAAAAAAGCTTCTGTGTAAACAATTCCAGTAATATATTTAAGTGCTCTGTACAAAAGTCTTCAGTGCAAAAATAAATGTTCCTATAGTGATGTCACCATCCAAAGTGCACACATAAGCAATATTCAAAAATTCTTCCAGAGTGAGGAACTTCCACCATATGTTCCTATAGTGATGTCACTGTTGAAAGTGCACACATAAGCAGTATTCAAAAATTGTTTCAAAGTGAGGAATTTCCACCATCCACGATCATAGTGTGCCCCAGACTCTCCCTTCAGGGAAAGACCCCTACAGGTCTACTCACACTTCTAGTGTCACTTTAGGTGTCAGCAGCCGCCGGCTCCTTCTTTTTAACCACTTGACCACTGGGCACTTAAACCCCCTTCCTAACCAGACCAATTTTCAGCTTTTGGTGCTCTCACATTTTGAATGACAATTACTCAGTCATGCAACACTGTATCCATATGAAATTTTTGTCCTTTTTTTCACACAAATAGAGCTTTCTTTTGGTGGTATTTAATCACCGCTGGGTTCTTTATTTTTTGCGCCGTAAAAGAAAAAAGACCGAAAAATCTGTAAAAAAATACATTTTTCTTCATTTCTGTTATAATATTTTGCAAATTAGTAATTTTTCTTTGTATATTTTGGCCAAAATTTATACCGCTACATATCTTTGGTAAAAATAACCCAAATCGGTGGATATTATTTGGTCTTTTTGAAAGTTATAGAGTCCAAAAGCTATGGTGCGAATATCTGAAAATTGATCACACCTGAAGTACAGACGGCCTATCTAATTTCTTGAGACCCTAACATGCCAGAAAAGTACAAATACCCCCCAAATTACCCCTGTTTGGAAAGAAGACATTCCAAGGTATTTAGAAAGATGCATGGTGAGTTTTTTGAAGTTGTCATTTTTTCCCACAATTCTTTGCAAAATCAAGGTTTTTTTTTTACTTTTTTTTTTTTCCACAAAATTGTCATATTAGCAGGGTATTTCTCACAGACCGCATATGCATACCACAAATTACACCCCAAAACACATTCTGCTATTACTCCCGAGTACGGTGATACCACATGTGTGAGACTTTTACACAGCGTGGCCACATACAGAGGCCCAACATGCAGGGAGCACCTTCAGGCGTTCTGGAGCACCCAGGCCAATTCTGACATTTCTCTCCTACATGTAAAAATCATCATTTATTAGCTAGAAAATTACACAGAACCCCAAAACATTATATATGTTTTTTTAGCAAAGACCCTAGAGAATACAATGGCAGTCATTGCAACTTTTTATCTCGCATGGTATTTGCGCAGCAATTTTTTTTAACGCGTTTTTTTGGGAAAAAAAACTGTTTTGTGCTTTACAAAAACCAAAACAGTAAAGTTAGCCCAATGTTTTTGCATAATGTGAAAGATGAAGTTACGCCGAGTAAATAGATACCTAACATGTCACCCTTCAAAATTGCACGCGCTTGTGGAATGGCGCCAAACTTTGCTACTCAAAAATCCCCATAGGCGACACTTTAAAATTTTTTACTGGTTACATGTTTTGAGTTACAGAGGAGGTCTAGGGTCAAAATTATTGCTCTCGCTCTACCGATCGCAGCGATACCTCACATGTGTGGTTTGAACACCGTTTTCATATGTGGGCGGGACTTACGTATGCGTTCGCTTCTGCATGCGAGCACACAGGGACAGGGGCGCTTTAAAATTTTTATTTTTTTTTTTATTGTTCATTTTACTTTATTTATTTTAGTTTGATGCTTTTTTCCAAAAAAAAAAAAAATTTGACCACTTTTATTCCTATTACAAGGAATGTAAACATCCTTGTAATAGGAATATGGCATGACAGGTCCTCTTTATAGTGAGATATGGGGTCAATAAGACCCCACATCTCACCTCTAGGCTGGGAAGCCTGAAATTTAAAAAAAAAAAAAAAACTATCCTGGCTTCGATCGTAGCTGTGAGTCGGTAGAAGCATGGGAGGGGGGGACATCCCCTCTCGCCTCCCGTAAGAACGATCAAGCAGTGTAACAGCCGCTATGATCATTCTTATGGTGTAGGGAATCGCCGGCTGAAAAAACTGATATCTGAATGATGCCTGTAGCTGCACCCATCATTCAGATATTCCCGCACAAAGTCAAGGACGTTGTATGACGGCCGGCGGGCGGGAAGTGGTTAAAACGCATTTTTTTTTTTAACACAAAGTTGTCCATTTATACAATATTTCTACCACATAACATGTACATAGCAAAAATGACACCCCGAAATAGAGCATGGCTCGGTATGGCAGGGTATTGCGGAGTATGGCGGGGTATTGCAGAGTATGGCGGGGTATTGCAGAGTATGGCGGGGTATTGCGGGGTATTGCGGGGTATGGCGGGGTATTGCGGGGTATGGCGGGGTATTGCGGAGTATGGCGGGGTATTGCGGAGTATGGCGGGGTATTGCGGAGTATGGCGGGGTATTGCGGAGTATGGCGGGGTATTGCGGGGTATGGCGGGGTATTGCGGGGTATGGCGGGGCTTTGCAGAGTATTGTGGGGGTATTGCAGAGTAATGTGGGCTTTGCAGAGTATTGTGGGGGTATTGCAGAGTAATGTGGGCTTTGCAGAGTATTGTGGGGGTATTGCAGAGTAATGTGGGCTTTGCAGAGTATTGTGGGGGTATTGCAGAGTATTGTGGGGGTATTGCAGAGTAATGTGGGCTTTGCAGAGTATTGTGGGGGTATTGCAGAGTAATGTGGGCTTTGCAGAGTATTGTGGGGGTATTGCAGAGTAATGTGGGCTTTGCAGAGTATTGTGGGGGTATTGCAGAGTATTGTGGGGGTATTGCAGAGTATTGTGGGGGTATTGCAGAGTAATGTGGGCTTTGCAGAGTATTGTGGGGGTATTGCAGAGTATTGTGGGGGTATTGCAGAGTAATGGGGGCTTTGCAGAGTATTGTGGGGGTATTCAGAGTATTGTGGGGGTATTCAGAGTATTGTGGGCTTTGCAGAGTATTGCACAGCAGAAGGGATGGCTGAGCATGGATGGATGGATGGCTGGATGTCTCTGTGCAGCGCTGTGGGCACTACACATGCAGCCCACAGCGCTGCAGCCATCCATCCATCTCCCTCTCCTCCACAGTGTACCGATCGGTACACAGGAGGGGAGGAGAGGAACCGGCATCATCGGATGACGCCGGTCTGTTTACATGTGATCGCGCCGTCATTTGACGGCGCGATCACATGGTAAACGGCCGCGATCAGCGGCCATTTACCGGTATCCGTGATGCGCCGGGTCCTCTGGACCCGGCGGTCACGGATGTGCTCGGGTGCGCGCCCCAGGGGGCGCGCGAGAGGGGAATTCCGGGAGGACGTCATATGACGTCCTCCCAGAGTTAAGCAACCGACCTGAAGCCGTCATTCGGCTATGGGCCGGTTGTTAAGTGGTTAAAACACTCAACAACCATCAACTTCTCAGTATATACAGGAAATTCAAATGGATACTTTATATTTCATCACCTCCACGCTCTTGCATAGTAAGCAACTACAAGTTCACAACCTGCGCACCTCAGCCCAGAGTCCGTCATTTTATTTCCCTTGCTCCGCACCTTCCCACGTGGTTAAAGGCGCCCAGAAGAGCAGTACAGCCAATCACAGTTCATCAACCTGTGATGTGTTGTATCACATTAGCAAGCCCTAAGTACATGTCTTTGATGTTATTTAAGCTTCATGAACGACGCACAGTGTATGAATGTTAGGGAAAACAAAAGAGAAGGGCTGAGAAAAAGGGAGAAACAGAGAACGTGATAGAGAGATATAAAAACAATAGCACGTTTAAGATTGGTAAATGGTAAATTTGTTTGCAATCAATCTTGAGGAAAGGGGTAATTAAAGTAATGTGCTCAATTATTTACTCAGAGTGCATTAGTATGTGAATTAAACTCATGGTTCTAGAAAAAAATGCAAATCCTGTTTTTATAAATATTTCAGAATTCCAAATAGATGTCATTCCTTGCAAGTCAGGACATTGTGGTATACCGATTATAAATTTGCTGCTTCAGAATAAAGGATGACCAAATTAAAATAAATTATCCAGCTTCTTGACACCAGACAAACTTTCCTATAAAGGTCCATATTTAAAATTGCCCCTTTTTCAGGTTTCCATGGTCAAAGCCTGCTCTTAGCCTGAAAGCCTGTATTATTTATCTGCTCATAGCCTGAAATCCCAGTATCTTATCTACTGTAGCTGTGTGAGTGCTGATATAGAAATACAGTAAATGGTTATCTACCTTCAAAAGCAGTTTTTTTTTTCATTCAGTGGCTCATTTATTTCTATTGTTATCACCTATGCAGGTATAAGGGTGCTAAAATGTTCACTACAGATTCTGTTGAGAGCAGTTGAAGATAAGTATACCTTTAGCTTATTAGGATGGGGATGGTGGCTAATACCATAATAAAGCTTCAGTTGCCCTTTAACCGCTTCAGCCCCGGAAGATGTTACCCCCTTCTTGACTAGAGCACTTTTTGCGATTCGGCACTGCGTCACTTCAACTGACAATTGTGTGGTCGTGTTACATTGCACCCAAACAAAATTGACGTC